>NC_143014.1:131082214-131260547 GCF_055824585.1 Amblyomma mixtum | reverse complement strand
TTTCCAATCCTATCCGATTGTCTTGTGCACGCAATGGAACCGTTAATGTATGAGCACAAGCGATTTGACTTACGAGGTTCAGATTTAGCAGTGACGGAAGTAAGGCTTATTTATCGCCTTTTATGTATATGTATGTGTATGTTTGTGTTTATCGCCTTTGTTTGTATTTGTATAACCCCCCCCCCCCCCCCCCCCCGCGCGGAGAAAGGAAAACGCAAGCAATAATTATTTCATGTGCAATATTTACTGTTTTGTTTTTCGTACGGACGTTTAGAAGAGGCGCTGCGGGAGGAAATTCCCTGCTGTAAGGCTGCCCTTCATTAAGGCCTCGTTACCTTTGTAGATAATTTAGCTTGAGGTCATTGTACACCTCCAGTCTACGCAGAGAGTTCTCGGAGCTCCCCGCCCGCGCGTCGCCGGCAAGTATACACAAAAGCGCGGCGGCCGAGGACTCCTAGCATTGTTAAGCGTGCGCATCCGCCAGCGCATCAAGAAAGCCCTTCTGAAGAACCCAACGAACCCATCTTTAAATTCACTCCTGCAAACAGACGAAAATTTTTCGTCACTGTTCATGCCATGCTTTGTCACTCGCTTCTGATTGAAATTTACACAGCACTCCCGAGTGGTGGGTGACCTCCACGCTGATGATTTATCGGCATGATAAAATATTATCGGTGCCACAAACGAGACAGTGCACAGGCTTTCGTGCCTCTTCTATAAATACAAATCGCAAAATAAAACGCGACTGTTCCCAAACACTGCAGGATGGCCGGTAGAATTTCGTTTCCCCATGACTCAAAATTTCTTTTGGGGTTCGAAGCTGTTCAGATTGGTGAGAATTGGTCGCAGTGAAGCCTTTCAAGCAGTCTGCGACGAGAAACTTTACGGGGACGTTGTTCCTCTGCGCAGGCAAAGTATTACGACACGCGCAACGTGATGGTGACCATGGGTGGTGACCTGGCGTATACCAAAGCGGAAACCTGGTTCGACAACATCGACCGTCTCATCTCGGCCGTCAACAGGGAGGTGAATAAGCAGCTTCGCACTCTATTTGTCTGCTCTTTAATTTTTTTCTTCAGTCGAGCAAAATAGATGATACGTAGTTTTTGCAGCTGACGCACATGACCGCCACCTGACCCTGTGATCGCAAACGAAGCACAGCTCGAGGAGACCACGGTGAACCGTAATCTTGGCAACGACAGGATATATGTGCCGTCGCCAGGGACATTTATTCCTTTTGCAAATAGCAAAAATCCATCTGTAAAATGCCAGAAAAGTTCCTCACGGAGACATAACATTCAACGCTGGAAAGACGTTCAAAAACCACCGGTTTCCTTCTTTTTGGCTTCACGAGTGCCGATTCCGACAGAGGTGCCTTGACTGCAGTCTGCGCCGGCGTGCCGTATTGAGGGGCCCAAATCAAAGCAGATAACAATTGCCCAATGGAATGCAGGCGTTCGAACGATGTACGAAGGACGTTCTCTACTTGATGTTTAGATGTACGATGGACGACGAGTTCGATCCTGCATAGGAACTGCGAACATCTGAGGCCTTCCCGTGCGAAAAAAATAATAATAAAAGGGCAGCCGAACGAAATTGCCACGTACGTATAGGCGCTGGACATTCCGATGCCCTGCGGACACCAAAATTCAGATGTAAGTTTCCCAGAGACGCTCAAGAAACGTCCCACACTGCATATGACGTCTGACGGACATCCGCTGGTCACCTCAGCTTGGTTGTTCGGACCTTTGTCAGTCAATCTTTTCTTACAATGAGTTAACTCCGGACGCCCATCGTACCATCCGATGGATGACCGCAGATCACGCGTAGTTCATCCATCGATCCTTCGGAAAACGAAAGTACGGACATTTCTTGGATCATTTTGTAGCAGTTGCTAAACATGAATAAGCGCTAAAGTATTATTTTCTGGGAATTATGTGAACATCGAAAGAACAACTAACATGCATGCAAGTTTCGCAAATTTGGTGAGGCAACCCTGCAGGCTGGGAGACCTGGGAATCGTTACAGCAGGATGCTCTTAATCAACAATTAACAGCTATGATTAAGCTGCCAAGAAATCTGCAAGGCGCAAAGAGGGCGATAACAGAGCACTGCAACACAGCACAACTAGTCTGTACAACTTCACACTAACCTTTGAAATCACGGGCTCATCTTTCTGCGCCCAACCTTGAAGGGTGTCATTATGTGTTAGGTGGGTAATTAATAAAGTTCTTAAAAATTTTTTGCGCGGTGTATGCGAGCTATGGCAGGCGCATTTTAAGATGTCCAAATGCAAAAACTCTTTGTGTTGAAGAACATGGTTACTGCACGATCAATGAAAAAAATCTTGGACAGAGCAATATAAATGTATACTTCTACTGTTAGTGTTCACACCATAAGCTTACATTAAAGGTTCCCTCTTCTCTCTCGGATCCTTGGCATGCCTTTCCTTTCAGATCTGGGCGGTGACCGTCGGCTCCTTAGTGATAAAAATAATGCCTAACAAGCATTCTTTCAAGTTCCTCGCGAGACTGCGCCTAGGTTATGGATGTCATAGATATCGTAACTGTGCGCTTATGATGGTGCATCATCGCGTTGTGCGGGCTAACAAACCTACACTCTAGCTCCGCAAGAAGCAAGAAGTTCATAGGAAAGTGAGAGACCTTCAAGAAATTCCGCATTCAGCAAGAGGAAGGGCAGGCAAGAGCGACACAGCTCAGAAAACTGGCTGTGGCGGAAAAATTTACCCGCATGTTGCAGCGAGTACAAAGGGCAAACACATGTCTACAACGACCGAACTGTGTGTTCCGCAGCCCCCCAAGCCGCTGCGACCATGAATGCAAAAAAATTACGATGAAGTCCTTTGAATTTACATCCAGGCCATTTTGAATCAAATGTTATTTCTCGATATCGCGTTTTCAGGCCGAAACACGCCCAGGACGTGATCTAGACAAGCGTTTTGCCCTCCGTACATGCTAAGAAATTTGTCCCTTACGTATATGGGAAGATAGCTATTCCAGCCGGGTAACATGATCTGGCATGCCCATTGAACAAGGAAAAGACATTAAAGAAGCGCCTTCGCTGCTGTTCGAGGTGAGGCTCGCTATAACGGACACGCTTACACTGCGCACCGTAGAATATTGCGCCTTAGGTACCGATTTAATGTGTAGAGGAAGTATTTCCCTCTTCTATATTACTAGCTTTTCTTTTTCAGGTACTACTACTTCGTACAAACTTATTGGCCGAGATAAATTGCCTGCTCGCTGATCCACACATAATTTGCCCTTTGCACTCCGAGCACGTGTTCAATCAATCAATCAATCAATCAATCAATCAATCAATCAATCAATCAATCAATCAATCAATCAATCAATCAATCAATCAATCAATCAATCAATCAATCAATCAATCAATCAATCAATCAATCAATCGCAGGCGTCGAGCTCAGGCGTGAAATTGCAAGCGTTCTACTCCAGCCCTTCGTGCTACCTGAAGGCGCTGCACGCAGCCAACAGGTCCTGGCCCGCACACACGCGTGATTTCCTGCCGTACGCCGACCGGCCGCAGTTCTACTGGACGGGTTTCTACGCCAGCCGACCATGCCTCAAGCGATACGCCAGGCGCGCCAACGGATTTCTACAGGTAACATCCACAGGAGCGGCTCCCTCTGACGCAAATTAAGCATGTTGCGCCACACGGCCTTGAAAACACTTAGCATACATAGCAGTGCAAGCGTCCATGCGTGGCGATTCGTTCAGTTCGCTGATATCGAACCGTAGGCGGCGACGCTCACGACGCAAGATCCTTTGGGTTAATCGCTTGGTAGTCGCCTTGCACCTGAGCAGCGCGTGGCTGGTAGCGGCGAGCGGTATAGAGAGCATGCGACAGACACACCGCTGTGTGACGTGCGCTCGTAGGCGTGGCCAGCAGTCTTTCTGGCTGCGCGGTTTCGTTTTCGCCCGTGTGCGGCCCCAAAATTCCTATAGCGCTGTAGCGACCACGAGAATGGCTTTTTCAAAAATCCAGAAACTGACATGGATATTGCTTAGGGTGGACTAGAAGCATCCCGACAAACGAGGAGCCTAACTGTAATCATTAAAAATTAACTATTAATATATTAGTTTTTTCATCCTGATAGTTATCACGTCTTAGCTGCATTCTCATGCACACCACCGCTGACAATGCTGTGCCGAAGAGTGCGCTCTTCTAACTCAAAATTTTAAAAATTACTAACAGCCTTCGGTGAAAAACCCTGTGTAAGGAACAACAGGATATCATTTACACGCAAATAGCAAGTGCACCTATTTCAAACTATGCAACTTTTTACTCAATTTGTGCCTGAGAGTACATGTAGAATCATGCCAAAATAATATGGAGCACACTTGAAACTCCTATTACGCCTTACGTAGAGAAAATCCGGAGGTACAGTCGGGCCGGAATGAAACGCGAACACGCATATGTCATATATTTTTGCTTTGCAGCGAGATATTCCTTTACAACCTATTTTCGATTATGCATTTCAGTAGGCCCTTTACCCAGACACATGAATCAGGCTGGTTGTACACTTCAGCTGAAAGTAGGCAGGTAAAATATTTTGTTTTCTTGACATGCTCTGTTCGCGTTTCATTCCGGCCTGACTGTACCTAATAGTACAAGCCGCTGGTGCGCTCGCATGCAAACTCAAAGAACCGTCATTTTTTTTAAGTAACGCGTTTGGTTTGGTTTATTGGGGTTTAACGTCCCAAAGCGAAAAAGGCTATGAGAGACGCCGTAGTGGAGGGCTCCGGAAATTTCGACCACCTGGGGTTCTTTAACGTGCACTGGCGTCGCGCAGTACGCGGGCCTCTAGAATTTCGCCTTCATCGATTAAGTAACGCATGAGAAACGTTTAACCGTTGAAGGGCGCTCCGTATTATTCTGGCCGCACATGTACTATCGCGATCAAAATATTACGGGACGCGTGTTCTCGGAGAAAAGCTGATTGCAGCTCCCCGTGGGGACTGAGTCGCGTGGTATTGTTGCCAGCGGATAGAGGATATTTGTCCCCTCATAACTTGTCACATTTCAGGCGAAGAAAACACGTGTCTGCGCCGAAAAACATTTTTTTTTTTGCACACTTGTGTCCCGTAAACTTTTGATCGCGATGGTACATGAAAGCATTCTTACGTCTGCTCTGCATCTCTGATAGTATACTTTTCTTTTCAATAGGCGTGCAAGCAGATCGCTGTCACAGCTGGACTTCGAGCGTCCATACACAAACTCAGTAAGTTAGAGGCACAATAGCGCCTTTGCTTGGCTAGACATGACGGACTTTATCCCAATGCTAAAGCTAAACGTTGCTACAAACGTACTATGACATCGATGAAGTCATAGTCCGCGACATGAGAGAAAAAAAGACGTGGTCAAAAGGACGCTATGACAAACTGCGGTACAAAGGCTTTGAATCGCTGTCACAGCTGGACTTCGAGCGTCCATACACAAACTCAGTAAGTTAGAGGCACAATAGCGCCTTTGCTTGGCTAGACATGACGAACTTTATCCCAATGCTAAAGCTAAACGTTGCTATAAACGTACTATGACATCGATGAATCCTTCCAATCCTTCCTTGAATCCTTCCAAATCGCGCCTCGGTTAGACATAACTCAAGCAGCATGGAATTAGATACGCAACTTTAAGCAGATAGAAGTGAGCGTACGTCCCATGGAGTACGTAATGAAAGTCAATGCCCCCAAACCTCCAAAAACACACTCGAGTGCACATGTTCCTAGTTCTGACTAAAAATGCGTAGGGAAACACAGGGTCACCGCAATGCGACAAGCTTATTTCACGGTCACATGTTGGTTGACTGCGGCACTAGTTAACGTAATCACTTACCTCTTTCTTTCGACAACTTGTTCTATGCAGAGAGGGCCGTCGCCACGATGCAGCACCACGACGCGATCACGTGAGCAGTTACATTTTTGGTGCACAGTTGGAGCATTTGGGGTGATGCGACAAACGCTCCATTATGCGCAGTGGGACTTGCTCGGAAAAGGCAGCCAGAGGTTATTCCAGGCTCATAGGGGACAGCATCTTCCAATGCGAGGTGAGAACGCTGTGATAGTTCCCTTTTCCCTGTCGGCACAAGATTTTCGTTTTAGTGCGTTTGTGCTAAGGCTGCCGATCTCGAAAATCCCGCTGTCTGTTTATCTGAGCCGGCTAGACCTGCAGAAATAGAATAAATGTGGCCGCGACTGAGCTGCGCCTGGGTTCCGGACCCGCGGCGGCGCGAACAGGTCAGCTTCGCTGACCACTGCACGATAGCACTAGGATATCGCCGCCGGTAATCCCTCATGTTTAATTGCCACCCTCTCGCGCTGCGCATTGCACATCGTCGTCTTCGTCAACTTAATCCGTGCGCAATGGATCCAGAACACACCGTTATCGCAGTACCCTCTTAAAGTGTGTTAAGCTGTCCCAAAATTCTATAGTTCGCTATCACTAAGGTCCCTAATCACCGATATCGGCGATCTCTGCCTGACCTTGAAACCCTATAGCCTCGAACCGAAAGCGAAATGAACCGCGACGTGCTATACTTCGCATTTGGCCAAGTAAGCTAAATCGGCTGTGTTAATTTTTTTTTACGCAAAATTGGTTTTGGGGGGTTTAACGTCCCAAAGCGACTAAGGCTATGAGAGACGCTTTTTACGCAAAATTTGTTTTTAGTACCATGCCGACGAGGCAGTTCAAGCACAGGCGCAACAGTTTGTGCAGCATTAAAAAAAAAAGGATTTTTGTCTAGAGTTTCTTCGAACCAAGAACGCTGTATACGCCAACATGCGTGACCCTCCTGTAATAGTGTTGTGTCCCCTTATTGCTTTTGTGTGTGTGCGCCCTCGCATCCTCCTCCTAACGACCACTCGCATCCTCCTCCTAACGACCACTCGCATCCTCCTCCTAACGACGACTTGCCCCTCGTCGCACGCTGTCGCCAGATGCCCCCCCATGGTGCGCCCCCGCATCCTCCTCCTGTTTTGGGAAGCCACTCCCTCCCGTGGACGCTTCTCCGCTCCCTCTTTTCTTCGGGCGGCCAGTTCGGCTCCTGCCTCGGTCGACGCTGGTCGCACCCTCATCGGCTTTAAATAAACGAAGTCTTAAAGTACCGTGTGCGTCTTTCGCTGCATTCAACACAGCGACCGGACACGACAGTGGCGACGAGAAAGTGGATTCGACCCGCGCTACGCAACGCTATTGACAAGCCATGGCTACGCGAGGGTTTCCCAATCAGATACCAGAGTTCAACGGCTCATCGTGGTCATCGTGGGTTGGACGCCTTCAGTTCTACTTTGAAGCTAACAACATCACAGACCCAGCCTTGAAGAGGGCCAACCTGCTGACGCTGTGCGGGGAGCAGACCTACGATACTGTCTGCGCCCTTATTCAGCCAAGCACACCAGCGGCAGTGTCTTACGACGACATCGTAAAAGCGCTGCAAAAGCACTACGACCCAAGGCCATCCGAGGTCTACAGCCGGGCTCGCTTCCAACGACGAGATCAACTGGGAGGAGAAACTGTGAGCGCCTACGTAGCCGCGCTCAAGAAGCTCGCTGCCGACTGCAATTTTGGAACGCTGTCGACAACAGCTACCGGGCAGGAGGGAGACGCAGCTTCTTCTGCTAACACCACCATGCTTCCCTTGGACGTGATGTTACGCGACAGATTTGTGTGCGGACTGAGTGACGAGTCACTGCAGCAGCGCCTGTTCGCTGAGAAGGACCTCACATTCAGCAAAGCTTACGACATCGCCGTTCGAGCGGAGAGCGCCGGTCACCAGCAGAGAGGGATTCGCCGGAACACCGAGCCGGTACACCAGACAAGCAACCAGGTGCGCAAGCCTTCTGTTGTTGTAAAATCGGTCAAAAAGGCACAACGCTGCTGGCGGTGTGACGACCAACACAACCCCCAGGGATGTCGATTCCAGTCAGCCACGTGTAATTTTTGCCACAAGCGAGGGCATATCGAAAGAGCATGCATTACGAAACGGAGACTTGCCAAGATAAAGTCACCTTCCCAGCCTAATCACAGCGTCAACGCCTCAGAGAATACGCCGCTATCTGATCTCCATGGAACAACATCAGCAACACCATCTGTGTTGTACGACCTGAACACCATGAATCTCGGCACGCGACCGAAGATTTTTACAGAAGTAAGCGTACATCACCAGCTGATTAAGTTCGAGGTGGACTCCGGCGCAGCCTGTACTCTGATCAGTGAGGACACGTTCCGAACTTCATGGCCATCTGACGCACCCGCCCTGCAACAAGACGACACGCACCTGCGAACGTGGTCAGGACAGAATCTGCCACTATTGGGCTCTGCCAACGTGCAGGTTAACTACAACGGCCAGACCCATACGCTACCTCTGCTTGTTGTGAAGGGCACAGGATCAAGCCTTCTAGGGAGAAACTGGTTTTCTCCACTAGGCGTGATGATATGCGGCATACACCAGACGCCGAGCCAGAACATGGTTGAGCAACTGCAAGAGAAATACGAAAGAGTATTCTCGGAAGAGTTTCCAGGAAACGAAGGGCCCCCGGTCACACTGGAGTTGTTGGACAACGCGCAACCCAAATTTCTGAAGGCCAGGCCGGTGCCGTTTGCTCTCCGAGATTCAGTTGAAAAAGAGTTGGACAAACTGGAGCAGCAAGGTGTCATCGAGCCGACGCAGCATTCAGAATGGGCCACACCACTTGTCGTAGTTCGCAAGAAGAACGGAACCATACGCCTCTGCGGAGACTACCGGAGCACCGTCAATCTTGCGACTAAAGCGTCCTCTTACCCGCTACCGACACCTGAAGAAGTATTCAGTGTACTGCGTGGCGCAAGAGTCTTCAGCACATTGGACCTCACCCAGGCGTATCAGCAGCTGAAGGTGAGCGAGTCAACTGCTGAATTATTGGCAATTAACACACTGAAAGGCTTGTACAAAGTCAAGCGACTGCCTTTTGGCGTAGCTGCAGCCCCGGCCATATTTCAAAAATTCATGGAGACAGTGCTTCAGGGCATCCCAGGAGTTTGTGTCTACCTTGACGATGTCATCATCAGTGGCACTTCCACTGAAGAGCATGCAGTGCGCCTAGAGCTCGTTCTCGAAAGGCTAGCAAACGCTAATTTGTGCATAAGCAAATCGAAGTGCTGTTTTGCGGTGCCAGAGGTGCAATTTCTGGGACACCGAATTGATGCGGAAGGCATTCACCCTACCGAGGACGAAGTGCGAGCGATCACAGAAGCACGAGCTCCAACAAACAAGCAGGAGCTACAGGCTTTTCTCGGACTCTTGACGTTCTACGACCGGTTCTTGGAACAAAGAGCTACCGTGGCCAACGACTTGTACCAACTCCTTCGGAAAGATGTGACATGGACATGGTCGCCACGCCATCAGCGGTCATTCGATGCCCTGAAAGACCTGATTCGAAGATGTACAGTCCTCCGCCACTACGACGAAAGGAAGCCTCTGCTTTTGGCTTGCGACGCATCACCGTACGGAGTCGGCGCGGTTCTATCGCAAACTGACGAGCAAGGAAGGGAAGCTCCCATCGCCTTCGCCTCACGTACGTTGTCGCAAGCAGAACGCAACTACGCGCAACTTGACAAAGAAGGGCTAGCCATCGTCTACGCGGCGACACATTTTCACCAGTACATTGCCGGCCGGAAGGTGACCTTTATAACCGATCACCGACCGCTATTGGGCATTCTGGGACCACAAAGGCCTATGCCACCAACTTTGTCTCCGCGAATGACACGTTGGTGCATCAAACTCTCAGCGTACGACTACGCTCTGGTCTACCGCAATGGGAGTAAACATCAAAACGCCGATGCGCTAAGCCGTCTGCCACTAGACGCAACTGTTGACGAACCATTTCCACCAGGAGACGTTCTGATGTTCGAAGCACTGCCAGAACCTCCGCTTACAGCAGGCACAGTTGCAGCATCTACGCAGAAGTGCGCAGCTCTCCGGCTAGTTTACACAGCTGTTCAACAAGGCAACGTGCATAAACTCAAAGGGGACAACTTCGACGCTTACCGCAGGCGAGCTACAGAGTTGAGCACCCATCGCGGCTGCATCATATTTGGGTCCCGAGTTGTGATGCCGAGAGAACTACGCGCACAAGCTATGTCTCTCATCCACGCCGGACATCGGGGCATCGTTGCAATGAAAAAGTGTGCCAGAAGCTACATGTGGTGGCCTGGCATTGACAACGACATCGAAACAGTGGTGCGAGAATGCAAGCCTTGCCAGAGCAGCCGGAGCGCCCCGCCGAAAGCTCCTGTCCCAGAATGGGAAAAGCCAGACACACCATGGCACACACTGCACATTGATTTTGCAGGACCAATTGAGGGCTGCACTTTCCTTGTGGTCGTAGATGCCTACACAAAGTGGCTTGAGATAAGGCAAATGGGACAGACGACTTCGGCAGCAGTCATTGACAACCTCCGATCACTATTTGCAACGTTCGGCCTGCCGCGCAAGGTAGTGTCGGACAACGGAACACCGTTTGTGTCTGCGGAGATCCTCAAGTTTTATCGCGACAACGGGATCTCATCAGTTACATCGGCCCCCTACCACCCAGCGACAAACGGACAAGCCGAGCGCTACGTAGCCGAGCTAAAACGCGCCCTTGAAAGAGATCAGACAGGCTCGCTGCAGCGCCGCCTTGCGCGCTTTCTCTTCAAGCAGCACACGACGGTTCAGAGCACAACAGGCGAGACCCCCTCGAAAATGATGTTCGAGCGTGAAATGCGAACCCAGCTCACAGCCATCCTCCCCGAGCCAAAGGCAGAGACGTTCCGGGAAGAAAAAGCAATTCCGCGCTGCGGCACGCTTAATGAGGGGCAGCGCGTCCTCGCCCGACAGTTTCTGAAAAAGCCACGCTGGGAGGAAGCTACAATTGTCAGACGCATAGGCCTGCGCTCTTGGCTCGTCAACATACATGGCACAGTAGCACGCCGACATCTCAACCAGCTGCGTAGATTTACGACGCCGTCTGAGAGCTGTCCGCCAGCGGAGAGAACACGTGCACCATCTTCCCACATAGCCTGGCACCTCTTCCCGGAAGAAGAGACTTCGCCCAGGACAGACCTAGGAGATACAGCGAACAACAGCCAGCCTACAAGTGTTTCTCCCCCGAGCGCACAAAGCCAGCGCGCCTCCACGCGTGAGCGCCGACCCCCTGCACGATACCAGGCAACTTTCTAAGGGGGAAGGAAGTGTTGTGTCCCCTTATTGCTTTTGTGTGTGTGCGCCCTCGCATCCTCCTCCTAACGACCACTCGCATCCTCCTCCTAACGACCACTCGCATCCTCCTCCTAACGACGACTTGCCCCTCGTCGCACGCTGTCGCCAGATGCCCCCCCATGGTGCGCCCCCGCATCCTCCTCCTGTTTTGGGAAGCCACTCCCTCCCGTGGACGCTTCTCCGCTCCCTCTTTTCTTCGGGCGGCCAGTTCGGCTCCTGCCTCGGTCGACGCTGGTCGCACCCTCATCGGCTTTAAATAAACGAAGTCTTAAAGTACCGTGTGCGTCTTTCGCTGCATTCAACACAGCGACCGGACACGACAAATAGTAAGGGGCTTCCGTGCGAGACGTCATAGACTCATTAACAGCAAGAACAGCGGAAAAACTTTCGCAAACTATGTTGATGCACTAGAGTTCTGCACTCTACGTATACGCGATGACTCAGCTTTTCATTCTGAACAGTGACCAAAACGATAAGGACCAGGATGAAAGAAGGACGCAACGCAAGCGCCGTGATGTGTTTGATTTTCATCAATTACAAAGATTTTCATCGTGCTTGCCTGATCGGTATCGCTGATGAATATGTAAAACTCACGCGAAATGTTACTGTAAGTAAAAAATGTCAAGAAAGCGGCATCCGTAAGCGTTTACGGAGGAGCGGTCTGATTAGCATTGGCTGCGGTCCTCGATAATTTGAAAAGTTGAGTAGACCATCCCTGCTGGGAGTGGCCCACACACGCTCGCGGGAAACTGCGCACCCTCTGCCTCACAATTCGCTGGCACTCCAGTAATGGGAGTTACAGCTTGCTTAAGCAGATCACTGCTTCCCGACAATGTCAATACACAACGGCGTGTCATTGGTCAGCACTTCTGCTGCATTTGGCATCGTGTGCGCTGCTAACATGAATGCCGACCGAAGTGAACCGCTTTTACGTGCGACGTGGCCGCTGATTCGTTGTCGCAAGCCGTAGCTCCCACTACTTGAGTGCCACCAAGCTGTAAGGCAGGACCAAACAGAATGATAACGAGGGACGAGCGTGATGTACTAAGATGTCTCTCTTCTGAGTAAGAGGCGTTCGGTGCGCAATTTCCGGCTGGTTCTCGCAGAAAGTGATCAGCGACGGGATCGTGAGCCTGCTGTGGCGCAACCCAGACAGCTACGAGGAGCCACTACAGTTTTGCCACCGGATGAACGAGACCGTCTGCTATATCACCGAGAACGAGAGCCAGGTATATTCCGATCCTCGATGCACCTACAGCCCTATGCGATCATCCGAAATTCCACACACTAGGGTATCTGTTGATTGATTGTTTAGACATGCTGTTCCATGACACCTTAGGGGTCATACTGGCCTGGAAAGGCTTGCTGCCAGTGACAATAAAATAAAACTTAACTTGATATAACTCTGTTTTAATGGCGCACCCTCTAGACAACAGCCGACGCTCGAAAATTACAACCCGAAAGGGACAGAAATTTGTTTTCCATTATGCGGAGTTCGAATTAAGGAGAGCTGTTTTAATACATTTGACGCTGGTGGAACCAAGGAGTCAGTTAGATTAAACCTAATAATCAATTTGAATTAATTAAAATCAACAAGAGCATTTACGCTGTATAGAATGAGTATAGTTTCGCTTGAGGTCGTGACGCACTCAAGCGTTTCAATAACTGCTTTGTAAAAGGATATTTTTCATCGACTTGTCCCGCTTAGAGGCTAGATCTGCTATATCACTTGTTCTCGAAAAATTGCTGGTTGGTTGGTTTATGGGGTTTAACGTCCCAAAGTGACTAAGGCTATGAGAGACGCCGTAGTGGAGGGCTCCGGAAATTTCGACCACCTGGGGTTCTTTAACGTGCACTGACATCGCACAGTACACGAGCCTCTAGAATTTCTCCTCCAAAGAATCGAAGAATCGAAAAATTGCGTTCAGAATCAACCATTGCCTTTGCTCTCCAAACAGTCAGAAGTACGAGTACCATACTGAACATTAGTTTTACTGAAATCACGAATACGTTAATAGGAGAGAGGTGTTCAAGCCATCTGAACTGAGGCCTCGTGCAATAGTGATTATCATAAAAGGTAATAAAAAAACAAACAAGATAACATGCTCTGTAAAAGCAGGCCTCAGTGCGCTAGATTCGGCGTTCCTCCGGTGTTTCGTTTGCACGCTGACTGCGTTCTCTCGTTCTAGCCGACGTTACTAGATTACTTTTCGGTTCTAGCCGTCGCCAACTTCTGTTGACGCTTTGCTACCACTTCCGGATCATCAGACTCGCGTTCACGTAGCCGTTGTATCCGGCGTTGCTCGTTGCGGCGCGCCCGTCGCTCTTCGTCATTCAAGCGATGAGACGGTCCTGCCTCATCCATATTGCTCTGTGCAAGACGAACTACTGATGGGAGCTGGTACTCTTCGCCTACTTGGCAAGCGGCGACGCCTCTCCCTTTCCCTCAGGTCCTCCTTTCCACTGTGCTGCGCGGCTTATCTTTTGGCTGACTGCCAAGCAGGAACGCCACCTCACCCTTTCCCTCTACGCCGGCTGCGGCGCAGCTGGCAGTGACCACATAAACGCACACAGCTCGACTTAGAGGCTCACTGCAGGATCTGATGCTCGCGCATTAATAATCCCATAACATAGGCAAATATTTCGAGATATAGTGTTTCAATTCACCGTGACGCCAGCGGTAATTCAGCGAATAGCATGCCTCAGCAAACAGACCGATCTTTTTCATAGCGAAAGAACAAGGGAAAACCATCGAAGGAGAGTTTTGTGGTTTTCTTTCTTGAAGTCTTATTCAACTCAGTGCACTAATTTTTACTTTGTGAACAGCTGAGCGCAAAGTTAGCGGAAACATGATCGGGGTATAGTCTTAAATAGAGACATGGGGAGTGTTATGAGTATTGTGACCACAAGCCCAATCAGACGTAATGGAAAATACTTCAAAATTGTACTTAGCTGGGCCAGTTGGTCACACTCCGTTATTATACTCCGCGAATCTTTGTAGTGTTTGTTCATTCTTCAGAGCTGCCGGCACGCCGCTTTATCGCTTTGCTGATGCAAGACGCGACCAGATTTATCTCGATTGATCGCATACAGGCGGAGCCGATTCTACGTTGTTCCAGAATGTTCTAGTAACTTTCCACGCTTTATCTCGAAAGTTCGCTATCAGCTTTAAATTGAGCACGGCCGAGAGCGATGGGCATTCTGTTCGACGTCCGCCGAGCACGCCCGTTGCTACGCCGCCGCCTAGTCATTCAGTTCTTTGCGGGCGCAAGTCAGCCCTAATAAAGAGTTCCGTTCGGAAGCCATTCTCGCTGTTTTCCTGCTCGTCGGAGTGCAGTCACCAATAGATAACAATAATATTAGCGACAAATGAAACGCTAACAACAGAACTGAACCTAGGACAGACTGAAAAGCTCTTAGGCAGTTTTGATGGAGGGCAATTTCACTTCGAAAGCGCGAAGTCTGTCCTTTAGAAGTGTTAGTCAGCCTCACTTGTATTTTCGCTCCAGGAGCTAATATGCTGGTGCCTTTGTGCTGGCACATCAGTTCTCCTGTTCGCCTTTCATTCTTTGCCGATGCAGTGCACCAAGACGCGGAGAGACAGAAAAGGAAGGCGAACACAGCGTCTTGGTGCGCTGTAGAGCTATATAGTATCCAACGATGCGAAACCAACTAGTCCAGAAAAAGCTACTCAGGAGTATGTTCATAGTGTAGTACATTAAACTTTGCTTCATGAGCTATACAGCGGTGTTCGTCCCCCTCCTGTGTCGGTCCCCGTCATTGGTCCGATGAAAGGAGTATAGGTATAACAATTACAACAAACGTTAAATTAATCTCGGCTTTCTCAGGATCTACCTATCACTGTTTATGGCTTCACAGCCGCAATTATTCATGTGTAGAGCGCTCGAACGGCGCACTGCGCGACAAAGATAGTGAAATTAGGCTGCACCGACCGAATTCGAGGTGCTATAATGTCTCTATGGCTCGCAGTTCTGGGTCTCCGTTGCTGCATTGAAGCAGAAATACTGCCTTAGAGGACAAACGCTATGACCAGATGTCGCTTTGTTCGGTGCGCATCACGCCGCTAGCGCGCTTTTACACGAGTCTGATTGCGGTTGTGCATCTAGAATCACGCAAGGCGCACGTGTACGAAAGACGCTGACAAAAGTCGGCTGTAATAATAGAGACCACGCCTGGCGCTGCTTGCTTTGTTTATTCTTTCAGTTTCTGGTCGTCGCCTACAATCCGCTAGGGCAGAGTGTGAAGCACTACGTTCGGCTTCCAGTCTCTTCCAAGGAGGGCTACAAGGTCGAGACACGCAACCACGAGACCCTGGAGACGCAGGTACGGGAGCGCCGAAAAGAGCCAACTTGAATGGTGCTTTGCGTGTCGTGTGAATGATACTCCCAGCTGCGACAGGCATGGAAAAGGCTTGTAGGGTAAAGCACCGCGCTTAGCAGTACGATCGAGCGTGTGAGAAACGGTCCGCAAAAATCGATGTTTTCGACATCGAAATCGGAAAACCGGCAGCCATTACCGGTCGCCAAAAGGGATGGATAACTCAGAAACACATATGCTCTTGAATGCGTGTGTGCTGCTGTTGGGCGTCGCCGATGTATTGCGCACTTTAGCACATATAAATGTCAAATCAGAGCCCAAAGCAGGCCACACATGCATATTAGATATCCATGCATATTAGATATCCATGCATGCCTAAAAAAAACGCTGTACATGCTCTAGCTCATGTTTTCATGACTCCATTACCCTTCGCACATGCACGTAAACATCGATCTATGACGTAAGCAAGATTCACTGGCGCTGCTGTCGCCGAAGAGGCGGGGTGGGGGGGGGGGGGGGGGGGGTTCACGTGGGTGTACGGCCCATAGGAGTGCGTGTAAAAAAATGTTTTCATAGTTCCTGGGAAATGGATGTTTGAGCTCACCGTGTGTAGACGAAAATGCCTTGTGCCATGGCGCTTTTTGACCAAAGCTGCCATTGCACCATAAAAATTCATCATCATCATCGTTTTTCGAAGTTTTGTTTAGAAAATTTTCTATTAATTAATGTGAACACATCAGTAGCGACATTAAAGAGTATCTCCATGTGTGTGTCAGAGGGTGGTGCCTAGCTTCATCATACGAAGACCTACAGCACAACCTCGAAGTTTCGAAAAGCGCCGCGCTTCGCTGTTTCGCTGTCATTCCGTCGTCCCGTCGTGAAATCCTAAACACGGTAGACCGCGCTAGTCAAGTCAAGGCCGGGCTGAATGCAGCGAAGCGCGCTAAGCTGCATTCAGTCCGGCCGTGGTCAAATGCAGGCCGCTGTTATATTTGTCGATGCTAGAAGCGCGTCCCACCAGGCATCGGGTCCAGGAGCACCGCCGCAATGCCGAAGGAGGAAGGAACGTGGGCCGGAGACGGGGAGTAGGGGAAGTGAAGGAAAAAACTGTATTTACATAATTACATTATTTACATAGAGCGGGACTGAGAATGGCCCTCAGTTGAAGGGGAACGTCTTCGTCAACCGTAGTCGACTGGAGCTAGCGGGCTTCTCTCGGCCACACTCACGGCCGAGTTAAATATCGTTCGGTTTCCCCAGATCCCTGGCTGGGGAATAATGGTCGACGAGCACTGTCCAATCGGATGGACCGAAGGGGACCTCCTTGTTACCGCCCACGGCTGGGCAGGTGCGAGCTTGTCCACTCTGTCGCAGCTGGGTCGAAGAGAGGGGAAGATTGCTGACTCATCCAGCCCCGCGGGGAAAGGAATCTCCTGAAGTCTTCCAGCAGGGGAATGAACTTGCCTCCCCGCCGATTTCCCAGAACGCGAGTCGGGGACACAGAATTCTTCAATTATCCGCCAGCGTGACGGCGCCGCCAGGTCGCCTCCGCATTCACGGTGGTTGCTCGGACAATAGCTCCTGGGCCTCGCCTGCCTTCGTCGCCGCTGCACTCCGTTCAAGGAATTTCGCTGGGGTTTTGGCTGACAATGGCCTTTGACATCCCTGCCACACTAATCCGCTGAGGCTCGGAGGGGCATTCCAAGCTTCTCACTTCCCATGGTCGTCGCGAGGTTGTCGACCTTGGCGATTGTTCACGGTAGCTGTTTGATCGGGCCACGTGGTCCGAAGTACGGCTACAACAGCAGGCCTCGATGAATGTTCACGATAGCGGCTTGATCGGGCCCACGTGGTCCGAGTGGACACAGGTGTGACGGGAACACACAAAGAGAGTTAAGGGGGGGGGGGGTAGAAACACAACAGCACGTCCGCCGCCCGAAGAGGTCTCGTAGTGGTTGCAGCCAACGCTGCTGCGCGCAGAGACCTGGAGTTGTGTCCGTTCGGCTTTTGGTCACAGCTGGGCCCAAAGGTTCTTCTTGCTTCGTTGACAACTGTAACGGTCTCAACCAGCAAGGTACACTGCCCAACAAGCAGAAAGCGCCAAACCGACTTCAAGAACTGCCAAGCTGTTTTCGGTCAACAAAACCTCTTTAGAGAAAATGAGCTGTAGCGTGAAATTTACGTCCTCCTCCGAAAGTTGACATGTTTGACCAAACCAGAATACACAGAGCTTGTTTAGCCAAAAGGGAGGAAAATTTCCTAAAATTTTGGGGGGTGCCGTAGCACGGTGTATGTCACAGAAAGCCACCGCCCGTGAGAGCACAAAGGGAAGGTGGAGCTGCTGAACACACATACAAAACAGACAAAAATGATTCCCGCTAAAGCAAAAAACAAAATACAAATTTGCATAGCGGATTAACGTCCGGGGAGTCAGGAAAGGGCATTACACGGGAAAGCTTCGGCTGAGGCCATCAGCGTTGCCATTACTCGTACCTTTCGGCAACGCATGTGAACTGAGTCCCGCAATGCCAAGCTCCGAAACTCCGCTCTCATTTCGCATAGGAGAGTGATATGAACAAAAAGAAACAAAAGACGGGATTATTCCTCGAATCCGTCTGCAAACGGCGTTGCGATCAGAGGAATTTACTGCTTCCTATTCTTCAGCCGCCCCCCTGCGCGGCCGCGGTCCTATAGCTACTCTAGCAGGTGCAAAATTACACAAGGTTAGGAACTTCAGCTTGGGACCCTGCACTGTTCTTCGTCCAAGTCTCGCGGTTCTGAAGTTTAGCTTACGCTCAGAAAGCAGAATGCGAGAAGGGAGCGCACGAGTGCGAATGCCGTGCCAGCGAATCTGCCTCTCTCGGATTGGGTTCGCGCGTCGCGTCCCCTTAGCTTGTGTTCTCTTCAAGCGGCGCGTGCGAACTCTGGAGCGCTGAGGTGCCAAATTGGGGCGGGTAACCGGTTGTCCGGTTTTCTGTGCAGCAGTCAACATGAGGCGCACTTTCCTCTTCATTAACATTCCCCGTTTGGCCACCTCTATACGCCGCCGCTCTGTGGAAACCCTCGCTGTTGGTTTGCGGGGCGCGTCACTAGCAATCGCTGAACCATTACAGGCAAAGTCGCTGGCGTTCGCCTCATGATCAGTTTGTAAAATTGCCTGTTCTAGCTCACCACCGTGAGAATTTATCAGGCCTACTGGGTCATGTTTGCCCTCGTCACCCGCGTGCTCTGCTGGCGCTGCGAAGTCTGGAGCCTTCGAAATGGTAAGGACCTGCGCAGCATCATCTCCAAAACAAAGGCCTTTTTCTTTGGGCAGCATATCCAAGCGATTTGAGAAAATCGAGGGATACTGCAAAGGCAGGTTTTGGGAGACGGCTGCCTTGGTCAGACGCAGCTCGAGGGGGCTCTCGATCGCGACGCGGGCAGTAAGTTGGTCGTGTTGGATACCTTTCCTATCCTTATACTGGCGGTACAGCAGGCCAGAACGGAACTGGAAAGGTATGTTCTTCCGTGACACACCTATGTCACTTTGGTGACTCAAATTTTGTACGGTTTGGTCTTTCTCTTGCTCAGCGGTGAACGTTTCTCTGTCCACACGAAGGAGTTCGAGAAAGCCATCCGAGTGGGGTAACACAAGATTGGTATTCAGTTTCTCACCTAGCCCCAACTCATCACTTGCGCCTGCTTCGAAAGACTCACTATAGCCTGCACTACTGTCGGTACTCTTTACCCCTGTGCTATAAGTGAGTAAGTCCTGCGCTGGCTCGTCATTAGGTAACGCGGAGCCGTCACAATTTAAGTCGCCGGCGTCCGTTTCATCGCCAGTCTTTACTAGAGCCGGCTCTGGCTCACCACTGTGAGAATTTATAGGCTTCGGGCTTACAGTCTGAGGTTTGCCCTGTCCAACCACGTGCTCTGCTGGCGCCGCGACCTCACGAGCCTTCGAAATGGTAAGGACCTGCGCAGCATTGTCTCCAAAACAAAGGCCTTTTTCTTTCGGCAGCACATCCAAGCGATTTGAGCAAATCGAGGGATGCTGCTTAGGCAGGTTTTGGGAGATGGCTGCCTCGGTCAGACGCACCTCGAGCGGGCTCTCAATCGCGACGAGGGCAATGGGCAAAGATACGCAGTTTTCATTGCCGACTTTAATCTCTTTTCGCGCCGAAACCTCCTGATTTAATGTCGAATTCCTCTCGGCGCGCTTCGCCAGTAAAATTTGCAACTCCAAACGCATTAAAGCAAGTTGCTTTTCATCGGCTTCCTTAAGACGAAGACGTTCTTTTTCTATCCTGTCAGCCTCCTCCTTAGCGGCTTCCTTGCGGTAAAGGCGTTCTTTTTCAATCCTGTCAGCCTCCTTCTTAGCGGCTTCCTTGCGGCAAAGGCGTTCTTTTTCAACCCTAACGGCCTTCTCCTTGCGTTCCCTTTCAACCCTGTCGGCCTCCTCCTTAGCGTTCCTGATTCCCTCCTGAATGAGTTCCCAGGTCTCCAAAATTTTGTGTCCCTCCTCCTTAGCACCACATTCCTTAATAGCCTCAATCAGCTGCGGCTTTCTGTGACTTTTCCTGGCCTCAATACCCAGCTTTTCACACAGCAACATCAACTCTGGCTTCTTTAGCTTGCTCAAATCCATGGCAATTCCCGAACGAGGACTTTCAAAAAATAAGCTGCTACGTGAAATGCTTAAGCGAGCACGTGCAGAAAAACAATCTACAGGTAGTGATAAATTTCCAGAGTTATCAAGCCTGGCAGATTCTTAAAGAAAGTCAAGCGCTCACCACTGCTGAAGCCAGGACCAAGCGTGGAAGATCCCGCCGCTGCCAACCAGTTGATATATTTTGTCGACCTAGTAGCGTGTCCCACCAGGCATCGGATCCAGGAGCACCGCCGCAATGCCGAAGGAGGAAGGAACGTGGGCCGGAGACGGGGAGTAGGGGAAGTGAAGGAAAAACTGTATTCACATAATTACATTATTTACATAGAGCGGGACTGAGAATGGCCCTCAGTTGAAGGGGAACGTCTTCGTCAACCGTAGTCGACTGGAGCTAGCGGGCTTCTCTCGGCCACACTCACGGCCGAGTTAAATATCGTTCGGTTTCCCCAGATCCCTGGCTGGGGAATAATGGTCGACGAGCACTGTCCAATCGGATGGACCGAAGGGGACCTCCTTGTTACCGCCCACGGCTGGGCAGGTGCGAGCTTGTCCACTCTGTCGCAGCTGGGTCGAAGAGAGGGGAAGATTGCTGACTCATCCAGCCCCGCGGGGAAAGGAATCTCCTGAAGTCTTCCAGCAGGGGAATGAACTTGCCTCCCCGCCGATTTCCCAGAACGCGAGTCGGGGACACAGAATTCTTCAATTATCCGCCAGCGTGACGGCGCCGCCAGGTCGCCTCCGCATTCACGGTGGTTGCTCGGACAATAGCTCCTGGGCCTCGCCTGCCTTCGTCGCCGCTGCACTCCGTTCAAGGAATTTCGCTGGGGTTTTGGCTGACAATGGCCTTTGACATCCCTGCCACACTAATCCGCTGAGGCTCGGAGGGGCATTCCAAGCTTCTCACTTCCCATGGTCGTCGCGAGGTTGTCGACCTTGGCGATTGTTCACGGTAGCTGTTTGATCGGGCCACGTGGTCCGAAGTACGGCTACAACAGCAGGCCTCGATGAATGTTCACGATAGCGGCTTGATCGGGCCCACGTGGTCCGAGTGGACACAGGTGTGACGGGAACACACAAAGAGAGTTAAGGGGGGGGGGGGTAGAAACACAACACCGCTCGGGTTTCCATATGCGGACATCCTCGAGCGCGCGGCTTCTCCGCAGCTCGACCGTTGTGGTTCTAACGCGAGGCAATTCCGTGCTGCACCAGTGTTTTCGACTGAGCTCAAGTTCTCAAAGTTATACCACAGCTTACAACTTTTTTTTAAGTGGGAGGGAATGAAGCTGACCAGTAGTAATGCATTACTGAAAAAGTGGCTGTGGCTCAACTCAGCTGAGTCAGGATATACAGAGCGGAAGCTCTGCCCGCTAGCGCCGCAATTGTTTAGCGAGTGCAAATCAATGGTGTATCACGTGCCACAAGTGCAAGAACTAGCGTCCAGAGCGGCGGTCGGCGCAGCGGCGGACGTGACTGCCAAGCACGCAGCTGTGGCGTCGGCGAGTCACATGGCGTGACGTCATAGCCACATGCAGCGCGCCTCCCGTTAGAGGTCCAATCTAAGCGCCAGTTAACCTCCTGGCTCAGCATGACGGGAGTAGAGCTTTTCACCCTAAAATTATTATTAGATTATCGACAAATTGACAACTTACATAACGCAACCAATGCATTACAAGAGTTCGAGTGCGAATAACCTGTGACGCATTACACTGATGCCCGCCTTAAAAGTATTAAACATGATTAGAAGTTTCGTAAAAGCTTTATATATCAGTGGGCTTCTCTAAAGTTTAAAAAATTTGTAAAAATGACGGTGTCAGATCGCCAAGCCCCTGGCGACTTCCCATTGCTGAAGTTATAAGTAGCCTTGATGCCTTTGTAACATTTTTTACAAATATCAAACCAATTGCCCTAAGACGGGGTCAGAATGCTTCCTCAAGCTACTTCACACTAGTTTGGGGAAGACATGCATACGTACAACAGTAATGCCTAGGAAAATGGCGTACACACAACAAGAAGGAGAAAACACCAATCGGAACAGGCGGCGGTGGGAGTTTAAGGGAGGAAGCACAACGTTTACTTAACAACGCAGTCTTTGCACACTGCGGTGACAGGAAACGCGTCACTGTAACGGCTCACATTAAGTGAAGGCAGTTTAAGTGGTAAAAAAAGAAAAAAGAAAAACAAAGCGCAGGTCTCACCGAGATTTGAACTCGGATCGCTGGATTCAGAGTCCAGAGTGCTAACCATTACACCATGAGACCGCATTTTCCGACGCCGGGAATCGAACCCGGGCCTCCTGGGTGAGAGCCAGGTATCCTAGCCACTAGACTACGCCGGAACACGGTGAACGAGAGCAAGTGGGTGCACAAGAAACGTCGAAGGGAGTTTAAGTGGTAAAAAAAAAAGAAAAACAAAGCGCAGGTCTCACCGAGATTTGAACTCGGATCGCTGGATTCAGAGTCCAGAGTGCTAACCATTACACCATGAGACCGCATTTTCCGACGCCGGGAATCGAACCCGGGCCTCCTGGGTGAGAGCCAGGTATCCTAGCCACTAGACCACGCCGGAACACGGTGAACGAGAGCAAGTGGGTGCACAAGAAACGTCGAAGGGAGTTTAAGTGGTAAAAAAAAAGAAAAACAAAGCGCAGGTCTCACCGAGATTTGAACTCGGATCGCTGGATTCAGAGTCCAGAGTGCTAACCATTACACCATGAGACCGCATTTTCCGACGCCGGGAATCGAACCCGGGCCTCCTGGGTGAGAGCCAGGTATCCTAGCCACTAGACCACGCCGGAACACGGTGAACGAGATCAAGTGGGTGCACAAGAAACGTCGAAGGGAGTTTAAGTGGTAAAAAAAAAGAAAAACAAAGCGCAGGTCTCACCGAGATTTGAACTCGGATCGCTGGATTCAGAGTCCAGAGTGCTAACCATTACACCATGAGACCGCATTTTCCGACGCCGGGAATCGAACCCGGGCCTCCTGGGTGAGAGCCAGGTATCCTAGCCACTAGACCACGCCGGAACACGGTGAACGAGAGCAAGTGGGTGCACAAGAAACGTCGAAGGGAGTTTAAGTGGTAAAAAAAAAGAAAAACAAAGCGCAGGTCTCACCGAGATTTGAACTCGGATCGCTGGATTCAGAGTCCAGAGTGCTAACCATTACACCATGAGACCGCATTTTCCGACGCCGGGAATCGAACCCGGGCCTCCTGGGTGAGAGCCAGGTATCCTAGCCACTAGACCACGCCGGATTTTTTTTTCCTTATTTCCGGTATTCTCGTATACATACAAAACAAACCGCAATCACCAACTAAGTTAAAAACGACCGCACACCTTGTGCGGACGTGCTTAAAAGTCCTTCATCAACAATAACAGTTCCAAACGTGGCAGCCATTCTGGGACACATTCCTGCAACTTTTGCTCCTCAAAAAAGTTTCTGATGCTTTCGCTAAAATACAGTCGTGCAGGTCTTACATCAGGATCAGCGTGCCGAACCGCTATTCTATATTTCCAAATCCTATGCAGGCACATTAACATAATCAAGTCAAAAGGGGTTCCGTCATCAATTTCTATTGGTAAGTAACGAATTCCATAGGCGTCGAGTGGAAACTCTTTTTTGATGGTACGCTGGAGCACATTCCAGAGGAACACAGCATCCCAACACTGCAGGAACACATGCTCAATTGTTTCTTCTTTTCTGCATATTATACAATGTGTACCCCATAGAACAAAAAAAAAACCCTTTCGACCATCCACGGTTTTACAATGAGAGTTCCCGTATGGAGTTTAAAAAAGAAAGACTTTACACCAGCTGGGATTGACATTGCTTTCACGCGCTTTAAAACGTTCTTCCCAAGGCCTGCTCTGGAAAGAGACCGATACAACGGTACGGGCAGAACCACATCGCAGAGATCTTTATAGAGCTTTTTCCCATTGACTTCGCTCAGATATTCAAGTGAAAACAGTGTTGACAGAAACCTGCACGAAATCACGACTTCACGCAGAAAGCCATGGACGCCGCCAGGCAAACTAGACCACGCCGGAACGCGGTGAACGGGAGCAAGCGGATGCACAAGAAACGTCGTAGGGAGTTTAAGTGGTAAAAAAAAAAAGAATACAAAGCGCAGGTCTCACCGAGATTTGAACTCGGATTGCTGGATTCAGAGTCCAGAGTGCTAACCATTACACCATGAGACCGCACTTTCCGACGCCGGGAATCGAACCCGGGCCTCCTGGGTGAGAGCCAGGTATCCCAGCCACTAGAACACGCCGGTTTTTTTTTCTTCATTTCCTTTTTCACAAGTACACACAATATTCATTCACAAGTTGAAAAGCGGTGGCTCAGTGGCTATGGTGCTCGGCTGCTGACCCGAAAGACGCGGGTTCGATCCCGGCCGCGGCGGCTGGAATTTCTTTGGAGGAGAAATTCTAGAGGCCCGTGTACTGTGCGATGTCAGTGCACGTTAAAGAACCCCAGGTGGTCGAAATTTCCGGAGCCCTCCACTACGGCGTCTCTCATAGCCTTAGTCGCTTTGGGACGTTAAACCCCATAAACCAAACCAAACCAAACAAGTTGAAAAAGCTTGCCAGCTTTCGGCGAGCGTGGGCATTTAAAACCGTTTCATACTGACAAGGTCATCTAACACAGGCAACCACTCTGGTGATGCAGCCCGCACTTTGAAAGCCTCACGAAGAAATACAACACTTTCCTTGAAGTATTCTCTGGCAGGTTGGGGATTTACGTCTGCGTGGTGCACTAGCATTCTTGTTTTCCATATGCTATGAAGACATAGTACCATAATCATATCGTACGGGACCCCTTCGTGGTTTGAGATCGGGAGGAAGCGGATGCCATATGGCGTTACCGGTAAATCTTTTCTCAAAGTGCGCTGCAGTATGTCCCATAAGAATGTTGCATCTTCACAATCAACAAAAATATGGTCAATAGTTTCTGGTTGCCTGCACGGTAAGCAGTCTATCGTCCATGGCACAAAGATACCCTTCTGCTCCAGCCACGGTTTTACGAGGAGAGTTCCGGTGTGCAAATGAAAGAAAAAAGTTTTCGCAGTAGGCCGCACTGGCATCCGCTTCACTCTTTTCAGTACGTTTTTGCCAGCCCCTGCTGAGTAAAATGTGCGATACAGTGGTTCTGGCATAGATACATCAACAACAGCTTTATACAATTGCTTTCGAGCCACGGTGCTCAGACACTCTAATGAGAATCGCGCAGCGAGGAACTGGAAAGACCAGACCACTCCTCGCAGGAAGCCTCGCACACTCGGTCCATTGACTTGGGCAGAAGACACTATGAACCCTGGCATCATGTTACAAAGTCGTGTTTGGATCACAGTACGAAGGAAACCGTTGCTTTGGTCTCGCACAAAGAGAAATCTAGAAACTACCTGTTTTAAAAACAAGTGTGCCAAGCCCAGTCCGCCACTCTTCACTGAGCGAAATAAATTTGCACGGCTCGTACGCTCCCATGTTGATCCCCATATATACACTGCAAGCACCCTATGCAGCCTTTGAATGCTTGCTCTCGTCGCACACAATGCCTGGAGGACGTACCATATCCTCGCTACCAGAAAGATATTGCACACAGTAGACCTTGCGAATATAGAAAGGTTTCGCCCTCCAAACTTCGTAGATTTTTCCTTTATTTGTTCTGCTTCATTTCTCCAATAGTCATTTGTGTCTTTGTAGTGGTTTAAAGGTATTCCTAGATATTTCTTTGGAACCAATGTCCACTGCATGCTTTCGAAGACTGCAGGAGGAGTGTCCCATTCTCCATGCCAAAAGCCTAAGGATTTGTCCCAATTGATAACGCTGCCTGTCACTTTGCAAAAATTAGTCGCAACGCTGACAGCCTTACTGATACTTGCTTGGTCAGAACAGAAAACCGCAATGTCGTCAGCGTACGAGAGCAGCTTAACTTCACTTGTGCTGAAACCTTTTATTGCACTGGACGATATGATTTTCAAACAGAAAGGCTCCAGGTAGAGCGCGAACAGCAATGGAGATAAACGACATCCTTGCCTGAGAGAGGTCTTGATCTGAAAACTGACTGTTAAGGTTTTATTGATTATAATCCTGCTAAAAATATCTGCGTAACACATTTCTACACCTTCCAGCAGGACTGTACCGATGTTAATGTGTTCTAAAATGCTGAAAAGGACATTATGCGCAACTCTATCGAAGGCCTTCTCCAGATCTAGTTGCAACATCGCTACCTTCCCGCATAAGGCATCGCAGCACTCTAGGACGGTTCTAGCTACGTGTATGTTCGTTAGAATGGATCTTCCTTTAATACCACAAGTCTGGTGCGGTCCCACAAGCTCAGCTATAACACTTCGAGGCCTTCTGCCTAAAATTTTTGCAAAGACCTTATAGTCCGTGTTCGTTAGGCTTATTGGTCGATATGATCGCACTGACAACAGCGTAGCCTGGTCATCTGTTTTGGGGATCAACACAATGTGGCTTTGCCTAAAGGAAGGCGGTAATTTCTTAACTCTGTATGCTTCTTTGAAAACGTTATAAAGAACTACTGCTATCTCCGTTTTAAAGCCTTTGTAAAATTCTGAGCCAAAGCAATCAGGCCCTGGCGACTTCCCTGCACTTAATTCATCAATCGCCCACTCTATTTCTGAAATGCTAATGAGCACTTCGAGATTTGTTTTTTTTCCTTTTCTTCAAGCTTTGGCATGAGCCTAAAGAAATCTCTTTCAAACCCTTCTAGTATCTGTGGTTCGTGGCTAAGCAGTTCTTGATAATAGTCGACAAAAGCTCGGCGTATCAGTTCTTGGTCTTGCACAACTTCATCTCTGTATCTTATCGCTTTTATTTCATTGCGCGACGCGTAGCTTTTTTCGTCTGAAAGGGCACGTTTAGTCGGAGTTTCACCCATATATAGCCTTCCCGCCCGTGCGCGTACTACAGCTCCTCTGTATCTGTCTGTATCAATTATTTATAGTTTGCTTTTAACTTTTTATTTTTTTTCGCAAACCTACCCGGGTCAATGGCTTCTACACTTAAATAAAAGTCAAGCTGACTTTGCAGTGCAGTTTCTTCTTTTTTCCGTATTCTCCGCAGCTCACTGGCTCTTTCAATGGCTGCTATTTTTGCATTTTGCTTAAAATCTTCCCATGCTTGAACGTAACGCTGCAGTTTACTCGCTAGTAGATCTCCAATTCTTTCTTTTACTTCATTCACATACTGTTCATCATCGAGGATCTTAGCGTTGCATTTCCACAGCTCCCAGCTGAACTTGGCTGGTTTCCTTGGTCCTAGCGCACACGTAACCAAGCTATGATCACTAAAAGAAACGTTTTTGACTTCATATTTTGTGCAGTGAGATGCCAGACCGGCCGAAACATATATTCGATCTAGTCTAGCGTGACTGTTTCGCTGGTAGTGCGTAAAGCGAGGCACTGTACCGTTTGACAGAAAACACCCTACATCTTGTAATAGGTAGTTTTCCGTTAGCGAATTGAGCACGGATACGCTCGCGTCTCGTATCGCTAAATCTGTCATTTTATCTTCAACTCTGCATACGCAGTTGAAGTCTCCCATCATTATAATGACCCTGTCGCAGTTCAGATGGCATTCAACACTTTCAAAAAACACTGTGCTCGTTTGCTGCATTTGGAGCGTATATGTCAACTATACGAAACTTCTGGGCATGCAGCGTTATGTCACATACAATGAGCCTTCCAGAAGGGCACGCGTACACACTATCAACAGTTATTTCTCTGGTATGCTTCAGAAACAGAGCACAACCACCGGCTGTGCCAATTGCATGGGGAACACACACATTATAATACGTCCTGAACGGTTCAACCATGAGGTTCGTTCCTTCCTCGCTTTCAACCTTTGTTTCCTGTATGGCAATTACATCCAAATCGTTTTCCATAAAAAGCCGACTCAGCTGATATTGTTTTCTGCGCGCCGACAAGCCTCGCACGTTAAGCGTGCCTACATACAGAGGTGCTTGGAGAGTTACTGCCATTTTTTTGCCGTTTTAATTTCCACATACGAATCGCATGATTATTTCAGTATACTGCAAGCCAGAGTTGGCCCAAGCAGGAGGGGCATACAACTAAAAAAATTTCTAAAAGAGCATCAGCTACAACACCGCGAGTCAGTAAACAGGACACAAATCCAGAGTCATCAAACAAGATACTAGGAGCCATACAATAAGTTCTTGAGCTCCTTCTCAAAATTTCTAGACTTACATAGACCCGAAGGAAGGCCATTCCACTCCGCGACAGTGTTCGGAAAAAAACTGTTCTTAAACCCACTAGTTCGTGCAAAAATTGGTGCTAATGACTGCTCATGTACATGACGTGTTCTCCTAGTGCTCGCCAGCTTCACGCAATCAGGAAGATCTGCCTTCAAATTTCCAGACATGTAATTATGAAGCAGTACTAGACGGGTAACTTTTCTTCTTATTGCCAAGAACTGTAAATTACTCTTTCGAATTAATGCAGTTGGAGAGTCTATCCTTCTATATTTCCCATAAATAAAACGAACTGCTTTTCGCTGAACACGCTCCAGTTGAGCAATGTCTTTCTTGTTATGCGGGTCCCACACTGCTGCCGCATATTCAAGTCGGGACCTAACACAAGCCTTGTATGCAGTGATTCTGGTACTCACGGGAGAGTTTCTGAGTTTTCTTTTAATAAACCATAACTTCTTTACTGCTGATGAGCAGATGTCAGCTATATGAGTGGACCAAGTAAGTTTGTTCGTGAGGGTTACTCCGAGGTACTTATAGCTTTCTACTTCTAAAATGGGATGATTGTGAAGTATATAACTGTGAATTCTGGGTGCTTTTTTTCTTGTGATTCTTAATAATACGGTTTTGTTTGGGTTAATATCCATGCCCCAGCGCTCACACCAGTCTGCAATTGCTAGCACAGTTTTTTGAAGTGACAAGTGGTCAGAATCACTTACTACCTCTTTAAAAATTATACAATCATCGGCAAACAGCCTCACCTCTACATCCTTTTCAACAATATCCACTAGGTCATTCACATAGATTAAAAATAACAGGGGTCCCAAGACACTGCCTTGAGGAACCCCTGAAGTCACATGCAGCATGTCAGAACAAGAGTCCTGGATTGCTACAAATTGCTGCCTATCTGTAAGATAGGCATGCACCCACTGAATTATAAAAGAGGGAAGTCCAATCGATTGAAGTTTAAACAATAATTTTCCGTGAGGCACCTTGTCAAATGCTTTACTAAAGTCAAAAAATAAGACGTCTGTTTGTCCGGAAGCATCCAGGACTCTTGAAAATTCATGCACTACAGATAAAAGTTGGGTAACAGTAGACATACCTCTCCTAAAACCATGTTGGTAAGCTGTCAAAATATTACGGTCCTCTAAAAATTTTACAATATAACAAAAAATAGCATGCTCTAACAACTTACAGCAATTGTTCGTCAATGAAACAGGGCGATAATTGGTAACTAGTTGGCAGTCACCTTTCTTAAGAATAGGGACAACTCGAGCCTTACGCCAATCAGACGGTATAACACCTGTTGTCAAAGACAAGTTAAACATATCAGTTTATACACATATGATAGCACTTTGATTATCACCAGACAGCCAAACACTCACATTTTTAGAGCATATTACACCCGCTCGAGCCATTTTGATTGACACTTCGAGTTCGCCGTTGTGGCCTCGACGCACTGTCTTTCTGGTCAGTTCCGGCGTTGCAACTGTCCGGCTGGAAAAAATTACCGACGATTACGTTACTTCCTAATGCGAAATTTGAGCGCAGCAAATAAGCTGTTTCACCTTTTCGATAGATTGAGGCAAAGAAATCGAGCAACACATGTATGCGCTATCACAGAATTTTTTTTTTATTTTTCACACGTATTCGCAATTTCGGCTCGGGCGGTGCACATATACAGATCCGCCGCCACCGATCTGGCTCTCTGATTGCCACCGCACAGGGGTTGCATTGGAGGAGGAGCGAAGAAAGGAATTAAGTTCGAGCCGGCACTTTGACAACCGGAGACTCGCAGGAAGAGGGGGGAGGGGGGCGGCGTGTATACCCAGCGGCAAACGATGGGGGCAGAAGCGCGCGTAGCAAGCGGACAACACGATAAAGGGAGGAGGGAAGAGATAGCAGCGACTGACTGATGCCGCTGACGCCGATAGCGCTGGGGGGATGAAAGGGGGGCGGAGCTGGTTACGAGGTCGACGCCGACGACGACGCGAAACCCAGGAACGAACGCCAAAGAGCTGCGCTCTAAAAAGACGCCACGTCACGTCGCCGGTGGTGCCGGCGGTTTCCGCTCGGGCCGTAGCTCGAGCGGTATTTTCGGCGCTGGCTTCAGGGTTGGCCTTCGAGTGGGCGTGGTCTTCACCGGCGGCTCATCGGTTGCAGTATGGCTGGTCTTGTGCCAGTCTTTGACGTCTTCATGCAGTCGTTTTGACGCAAGACTGCTGGCATTAGTCATGGTCACGTCTGTTAGTTCAGGCACTTCCTCGACCTCTTCACACGGTGCATTGCCTCTGTTCATTGGGTCACTCGTCAGCAGAGCCTCTTTGGTATCGGTCGAAGCGTTGGCATTCACTTTCTCATTTGAAGGTGCATCCACTTCGTGCGCCTGTGCAGCCCTACCTTCACCAAGAGTTAGCGAGATATCTGCCTCAGGCGTAGTTTCTGCCGCGTCTGCCTCATCCATTAGATGCTCTGTCGACAGTTCCTCGTTTGCGTTCCGGCCTGCCACGTTTGCGTAGGTACGCACGCATGTGCTTTCATCATGGCCATATCGTCGACACTTGGTACAACGTGGCACTCGGCAGTCACGCCTAATATGACCCGTAGCATGGCACCTCAAGCACAGCGGGGGCCGTCCAGGAACGACGAGAAGAGCCATGATTCCTGCGACTCGCAGCTGATGGGGAGATCTTCTATCGTCACACCAGGCTTGAGCTTCAGGCCAACCGTGCGCGTAGACGAACCTTTGTCTGCAATTCCCTGTACTCGCCAGCGTTCCTGGCTTTCAAATCCCCGTGAAGAAAAACAGTATTCATAACAGACGCACCTGTTGGCAGTGGCGGTAGAACAACTTGATAATCCTGGCTTTCTTCAGCAAAAAACCTGTTACCGCGGCTCTGCTGGGCCGCTGACACCGCTCCGACGGAGCTCATGATAACGCGTCCGTTCGCTAGCGCGGCCGGAAATGGAATGACTAGACCACGCCGGAACGCGGTGAACGGGAGCAAGTGGATGCACAAGAAACGTCGAAGGGAGTTTAAGTGGTAAAAAAAAAGAAAAACAAAGCGCAGGTCTCACCGAGATTTGAACTCGGATCGCTGGATTCAGAGTCCAGAGTGCTAACCATTACACCATGAGACCGCATTTTTCGACGCCGGGAATCGAACCCGGGCCTCCTGGGTGAGAGCCAGGTATCCTAGCCACTAGACCACGCCTTTTTTTTTCTTTATTGCCGGACTTCGACAGAGGTCACACAAAGCACATTCACCAAAGACAATCACAAAAACTAGCACAATAGTAGCCTAAAACCCACTTTGGTTAGGCGTTGTCAGATTAAAATTCTCTGAGATGCGTCAAAGGTTCTAACTTCGACAACCACTCAGGAACACATGGTCTTGTTTGTACTATCTCACAAAACTTGTGGATATTTTCCCGGAAATACATTCGAGCCGGCCTCGCGTCCGGGTCACAGTGGTACCCCGCTGTTCGAGAGCGCCATATACTGTGAAGGCCCACGAGCATAATAAGATCATCTGGTACGCCACCTTCGTTCTCTGTAGGCAGAAACCTGATTCCTTGAGGGTGCAGCGGTAATTCTTTCTTTAAAGTCCTTTGCAGGACGTCCCAGAAATAAACTCCCTCCCAACAATGAAGAAAAACGTGATCTACGGTTTCTGGTTGCTTGCATATTAGACAAAGTGATCCCCATGGAAGAAAGAGCCCCCTAGCCTGTTGAAATGATTTCACACTCAAAGTGCCTGTCTGCAACTTGAAAAAAAAAGTTTTTATCCCTGACGGCACATGCATATTTTTAACTCGTTTAAGGACATCGCTTCCTGGGCCTCCAGAGTATAAGGCTCTGTACATAGGTTCCGCGAAAACAGTTTCACATAGCCTTTTATACAACGTTTTCCTCTTAACATTGCTTAGAAATTCTATTGAAAAACGGGCGGTGAGAAAACGAACACTGAGGACAATCACTCTAAAAAACCCTGCAGTTCGTCCAGTCATTTGTTGTGTTGAGACAACAAACTACGGTAAAGCGCGCCCGAGCCTTACTTGGCACATGGTACGAAGAAAGGGATCCTCAATATCCCGTAAAAAAAAGAAACTATTTACAACTTGGCGCAAAAACAAATGCCCGAGTCCAAGACCGCCTACTTTGACGCTCCGGAAAAGATTCGACCGACTACACCTCTCCCAACTTAAGGCCCAAATAAAAACTGCGAACACACGATGAAGCTTTTGTACATTCAACTGAGAACAGTGCAACACTTGCATGACATACCAAAGCTTACTTATGAGAAAAAGATTGCAAACTGTGGCTCTCGAAAAAATAGACAAATGGGCGCTTTTCCATGTTGCTGTCTTCTCACGCGTTTCTTTCACTTGCTCTCGCCAATAAGGCTCAGAATCTTGATAAAATTCCAACGGAACGCCCAGGTACTTAACGGGTGCTGTCACCCATGAGACATTGGCGAAAGTTTCTGGGGTTGATGGCCAATCACCGTGCCAGAATCCAAGACACTTCCGCCAGTTCACCAAGCTTCCGGTAAATGCACTAAAGCGCCTTGAAATGTCGACCGTATGGGTTATACTGCTCTGATCGGTACAAAACACAGCGACGTCGTCTGCGTATGCAAGCAACTTCACTTCCGCTGCCTGCACTCGAAAACCATGGATTGAATCGTTTTCAATAATTCTTAGACACAATGCTTCGATATATATACAAAACAACAGGGGGCTGAGGGGGCAGCCTTGGCGCACCGAACGTTGTACGATTATGGGGGCCCCCAACTTCTTATTTACAATTAATCTTGTACTGCAGTTGCGGTACGCCATGGCAACTCCCTCACTAATTACAGACCCGACATTAATATGGTCTAGAACACAAAACAAAAGTTCATGAGACACACAATCAAAAGCTTTCTCGAGGTCGAGCTGGAGGACTGCCACACGGTCTTGCGTGGTATCACAGCACTCGAGCACGCACTTTGCTTTGTGGATGTGATTTACAATGGAACGCGCTTTTATCCCGCATGTTTGGTGTGAGCCAACTAATACCCGTATTACGGTTTGTAACCTGGCCGCTAGAACCTTCATGTATATCTTATAATCCACATTTGTCAAAGCGATCGGCCTGTAAGAGGACACCTGTCTTAATTTTTCTATCTGCTCGGTTTTCGGAATAAGTACGGTGTGAGATGACGCGTACGATGCGGGAAGTGAATGTAATTTATAAGCTTCGTTGAACACAGCGGTTAGTATTGGTGCTAGATCGTTCTTAAATGTTTTGTAAAACGCCGCGCTCAGCCCGTCAGGTCCAGGCGACTTTCCCGCGTTCAATTTATCTATGGCCCGTTCTACTTCGGCTTCACTAATCGCGCGCTCCAATCTTTGTTTGTCTTCATCGTCTACACGAGGCATAGCCTCCAAAAAATCTTCTTTGAACCGTGTCACATCTACTCGATGCTGGGCAAAAAGCATTTGATAATGATCAAAAAAGGCTTGCGCGATACTGTCGTTGTCATACACCGTTTGGCCTCCCCTCTCAACTTCTGCTACGTGATTTCGCCGTGCGCGCGCTCTTTATATTCCCAGTGCTCGCTTTGTGGGCGTCTCACAAGTAGCAAATTCTTCGGCTCTCGCGCGCACAAGCGCCCCTCGATATCGGTCTTCTTCAATCACTTCTATCTTTTGCTTGATTTTTTTTTATATCGTCTAAGAACATACCCGGTGATTTGCACTCCTCAGCAAATAATTTGTCAAGCAGGGACCTTAATTGTGCTTCGTGTAACTTTTCTTGGTATTTTATCCAGCTAGCTCTGTCGATAGCTTTTATTTTAATTTGTTGTTTGCAAATTTCCCATTGCATCCCCCATATGTGTATGCCGTCGCACGTTACTTTATTTACTTCTACTTTTACCATCTCAGTGAATGTTTCGTCCCGTAAAAGCTGGTTATTTAATTTCCATAAGTCCCACTGAAATACACTAGATCGTCTTTTAACTCCTATATTGCATTGCACCATGCAGTGATCTGAGAAAATCACGGGCACGACATCATAACTATTGCATTTTGGCACCAGATCTAAAGACACAGACTCTATCGAGACGAGCATGACTACTGCGTTGAAAATGCGTGAACCAAACATTACGCGTGCTTTCCACACATTCAGCCACGTCTTCCAAGGCAAAAAGATCTGTTAATTGGCTCAAAACATCGGTACTTCCATCCCGGTGGGAACGTGTGCTGGTTTTATCAGCAGCATTCAAAACACAGTTAAAATCATTCAGAAGAACTGCCTGTTTTTCAGTGCTTAGATATTGCTGGATACTTTCAAAAAACACAACTCGCTCCTCCAGCACATTGGGCGCATAAATGCAAATGAATCGCCATTCAACCCTCGCAAAACAAAAAGTCAACCACTACACATCGCCCCGATGGACATGAAAAATGCGCCTGCACCTCAAGACTCGGCAGTTTTTTTAACAAAAATAATACATCCGGCCGATGTGCCATTTGCGTGGCTAACGACTGCGTAATATCTGGCCGTGAAACGCTGCATCAAAATCCCGGTCTCTTCGTCCCCTTCCACTTTTGTTTCTTGGATAGCAAGAACATCAATCCCACGGTCTGTTAGGAGGCGGTAAACTTGGCTCTGCTTCTTTTTACCCGCTAGACCTCTCACACTGAGCGTACCCACCGTGAGCTTAAGCGCAGTTGCCATTTTTATAGACAGTGAAGAGACCGAGAGATCGGTGCTTACCGCTCACGTCTAGCACGCAGCTAGACGCCGTCGCCGCCACCAGAACCACCCGGTGCAAGAGCCTGGCTCTGCTGCACAGGCCCCTTGTCGTCGACCCGCTTTTCCGACGAGACATTAGGCCGCGGCTTGAAACTGGGCCGCCGCCCTTCGGCCGTTTTCGCTGGCGGCTCCTCGACGTTGGTTACTGTCACTTTGTGTCCATCGCCGCCGGTCTGGTCGTGGGATCGCTTAGCTGCTGCGGTGACGCTAGCAGTGTGTGCGTCGCCCTTGTCTGGGTTATACGAGCTCCTTGACGGTTCGGCGCCCTCCGCCTCTCTGGTTGCGTCGTTGCCCTTGGCGTCACCGCTGCCCGGTTTTGAAGAGGCCGTCACTGCCTGGCCCTTATCGGCTGAGTCAGTGCCTTTCGCCGCATCCTCTGCCTCAACCACGTCCATGGCCAAATCAGCTGCCTCGTCCGTGAGTACAGGCCCTGTAGCTGTCGCGTACGTGCGAACGCACTCGACGTCAGTGTGGCCGAACCGCCGGCATTTTGAGCACCGGGGCACCTTGCACTCGCGTCGGACGTGTCCTGTGCCGCGACAACGTAGGCATTGCATGGGGCGTCCAGGCGCCAAAACGAGGGCCAATTCGCCGCCGACTCGTACCTGATGAGGCAGGTCGTCCACTTTCATGCCAGGTTTCAGTTTCAGAAGAATGGTCCTTGTCGAGCCCTTCTCCTTGACGCCTTCGACGCGCCAACGCTCCCGCGTCACCTCCGTCACCGTTCCGTACGCCGCGAAAGCCGTTCGGACATCTTCATCGGGTACGCCGTGCAGCAACCAGTGGAGCCGCAACTTGAGCTGCTGGTCCTCGGGGTGGATGATCAGGCAGCGGCGTTCTTTCACCTTCAGCTCCTTCAGCGCAGCCAATTTCTTAGCACCATCCGCAGAGTCGAACGTCACCGCCCAGACGTGGTTGATATGGTACGCCCCCAACGCTACCACTTCGGGGAGCGCGCCAACGTTGGCGAGAGCATCCCTGAAATCTTCGACCTTGTACGGTCGCATTCGCACGTCAGCGTGCAAAAAAAAACGGTGTTGAGAACAACACGTCCTGTAGGCAAAGTCGGCAGAATAATCTGATAGTCATCTTCAGCGTGTTCAATCCTGTTACCGCGGCCGGCAAGGGCCGCTGTCGCTGCTCCGTTGGAGCCCATGATCCTGCGTCCGCACCGAACGGTAGCCGGAAGTAGAATGCACTAGACCACGCCGGAACGCGGTGAACGGGAGCAAGTGGATGCACAAGAAACGTCGAAGGGAGTTTAAGTGGTAAAAAAAAAGAAAAACAAAGCGCAGGTCTCACCGAGATTTGAACTCGGATCGCTGGATTCAGAGTCCAGAGTGCTAACCATTACACCATGAGACCGCACTTTCCGACGCCGGGAATCGAACCCGGGCATCCTGGGTGAGAGCCAGGTATCCTAGCCACTAGACCACTTTTTTTTTTCTTTATTGCCGACTTCGACGTTCACAACAATATACAATTGATAAAACGTGTCAACCAGGCTTTGGCTGACACGGCATGTTAAAATTTTTTCAGTTGCTTCAAACCGTCAAGCCCATCAACCCATTCTGGCGGTTCAGGTAGTCCTCTATACACTTCTCTGAAACGTACAACACTTTGAATGAAGTGTTCCCGTACAGAACGAACTTCTACATCAGCATGGTTGAACTGCATTCTTGTTTTCCACAAGCTGTGCAGGCCCAGGAGCATAATCGCATCCAATGGAATGCCATCTGCGTCGTGGAACGGTAAAAATCTTATGCCATAGGAATCTAAGGGTAAGTCTTTTTTTAAAGTCCTTTGAAGAACATCCCAGAAGAAGATGGGGTCCCAACAGTCCAAAAAAACGTGTTCTATGGTTTCAGCTCTTTTGCATAGAAAACAGTTAGTTGACCAGGGAATGAAGATGCCTTTATCTTGCATCCATGTTTTGACTGATAATGTGTTAGTGTGAAGTTTAAAGAAAAAGGATTTGACTGATGGCGATACTGGCATCTTCTTTACTCTCTTAAGAACATCTGCTCCTGGGCCTCCACGTTGTGGGAAACGGTACATCGGTACAGGTAGCATTATGTCCACTAAATCCTTATACAATTTTTTTCTCCCTACGCCACACAAATATTCCATAGAAAATCGCACATGCAACATCCTATACGCGAGTACGACCTCTCGCAGATACCCTCTCACGGCCCCACCCATGCTTTGGAACGAACACACAAGAACCTCTGGAAGAAATCGACCTAGCCGAGTTTGCACTACGGTGCGTAGGAACATATCGTTTTGATCTCGGAGGTACATAAAACGCGAGACCACTTGTCTCAAAAATAAGTGTGCGAGTCCAAGCCCACCTTTTTTCACGGACAAAAACAAATTTGTTCGACTGGTCCTCTCCCAAGTCGAAGACCAAATAAAAACGGCAAAAACACGATGGATATTTTGAATGTTGACCCGCGCTGCGCTCAGCACACTCATCACATACCATATCTTTGCGGCAAGGAAAATATTACAAACAGTGGCACGTGAGAACATGGACAATTGTCGTCCTTGCCAAGCATCGGTTTTTTCCTTGACTTTCGCTGCTTGCTCATTCCAGTACCGATCAGGCTCTCGGTAACAATCAAGTGGTACTCCTAGATATACTGTCGGAATGGTGGACCAGCGCATTCGAGAATAGTAGTCGGGCGTGACTTCCCAACTGCCATGCCAGTACCCGTAGCTTTTTTCCCAGTTGATCTGAGCCCCAGTGGATCTACAGAATTTGTGTACTACATCTGTGGCTTCACAAACACTCTCTCTATTTGAACAGAAAACTGCAATGTCATCGGCATATGCCAAGATTTTCACTTGCGCTGACTGCAGCCTGAAGCCCATTATGCGGTCGTTATTCTGGATAGCCAGGCAAAGAGGCTCAAGGTAGGCCGCGAATAGCAAGGGTGACAATGGACAACCCTGCCTCACAGAAGACCGCACTTGCAGGCTCTCTGTGAGGTCACCGTTGACAACAATTCGAGTTGTACAATTTGCGTAGGCCATTTTCACGCCCTCTGTTATTATCTCGCCCACATTCGAGTAATCTAATATGGCCAAGAGTACTTCATGGGAAACACGATCAAAGGCTTTTGCCAGATCCAGCTGCATCATCGCCACTTGGTCGTCAAAAGAGTCGCAGCATTCCAGCACGGATCGCGCTACGTGTATGTTAGTGGCAATGCTTCGCCCCTTTATGCCACATGTCTGATGTTCCCCTACCAGCATGGTTATGACTCCCTGCAATCTTTTTGCCAGCACCTTCATGAATATTTTGTAGTCAACGTTGGTGAGGCTTATCGGACGATAAGAGCTCACCAACAGGCGTTTTTCCGGATCATCAGTTTTTGGTATGAGCACAATGTGTGAAGTTGTGAAGGACATGGGAACACGTTTTGCTTCGTAACACTCGGCAAATACTTTCAGCAGGACAGGAGCTATCATAGCTCTAAATTTTTTGTAGAAGGCAGCCCCCAGGCCGTCTGGACCAGGAGCTTTACCAATTGGTAATGTGTCTATCGCGTGCTCTATTTCGTTCACGGAAATCGGTTGCTCAAGACGCGTTTTCACTTCTTCGTCAAGTTTCGGCATGAACGGTAGAAATTCACTGTAAAACTTTTCTTCAGCTTTTCGCGAATGACCCAATACGTCTTTGAAGTGGTCACAGATTACGCGCTTGATAACACTGCTGTCTGCCGAAATATCTGCGCCGGTACTTATTTGTCGTATTTCCTTCCGACATGCGTATCGTTTCTCATCAGACATAGCACGCTTTGTTGGCGTTTCCGCTGCTCACAGCTTCTCGGACCATGCACGAATAACTGCAGCTCTGTACTTATCAGCGTCTATTCTTTCAAGCTGTATTTTTACATCCCTTATTTCATTAAAACATGTTCCTGGTTCAGCGCTTTCTATACTGGTCAGGAATTCAAGCTGATCGCGAAGCTGTGTTTCGGTTTGTTTCTCTGCGTACCTCAAGGTGCTAGATTTTTCAATCGCTCTTATTTTGACAAGCTGCTTAAACTCTTCCCATTCGGTAGCGTAGTTTATCCGTTGCGCTGCAAGTAGCTTCTTTAGCTCTTGCGTTGCTCCATTATTAAATCCCTCGTCTTCCAATAATTTAGAATTAAATTTCCACAAGTGCCAGTTGAAACGAGTTTTCTTTTGTTTATTTCCAAAAGTCGCTATTACTAGGGAATGGTCACTAAAGGGCACAGGTTTTACTTCGTACATGGTACATAGCGGTACCAGCTCTGCTGACACATACAGTCTGTCTAGCCGTGCATGGCTATTTCCTTGAAAATGAGTATACTGCGGACGGGTACCATATGAGAATACATTCCCAATATCCTCTAAATAGTGGTCGTAGACCACTTCTTTCAAGACGTCCACGCTTTTGTCTCGCACCGAAGACCCATTTGCACGATCTGAGGCATGACAAACACAATTGAAATCGCCCGCTAATACCAGCACCCTGTCACAGTTTAAATATGTCTGGAAGCGCTCAAAAAACAGTTTCCGGTCGGTCTCTACATTCGGCGCATACGCACAAATAACCCTGAAATTCTGGCCGCAATGCACAAAATCAACGACAAGAAGTCGGCCGCTTTCACAGGAGAGCAAAGACTGCACAGTGATACCAATGTTATTCCGAATGAAGAGTACACAGCCACATGAGGCGCCAACAGAGTGACAGACGCATACATCGAAATGCGTACGGAAAACAGACACCATTCGATCCGTCGCCTCCTCACTTTAAATCTTAGTTTCCTGAATTGCTAATACGTGCAGATCGTTCTCTAGAAGAAGGCGACTCAACTGGCATTGTCGCCTTCTTGCCCCGAGGCCTCGTACATTCAAAGTTGCTACACGCAGTGCTCCCGTGAGATTGATCGCCATATCGAGTGAGAAAAAAAAAGCCCTTATCGCATGGTGTCTACCATCACGCCCGCACCACAAACCACCCACGCCCCAGCTCGGGTTCTACAGTGCAAAACTACGGAGGCGGTTTCCCCGCCTGCCGTGAGTCGGCCGGAATGTTCGGCCGCGGCTTGTAGGACGCTCGCCTCATACCTGGCGTTTTAGGAGGAGGCTCATCACCCCCACTGGCATCCTGCGGCGGCTCCTTGCTTGCGCTGTCATCATGCGCCCGTTTTCCGGCCGTGACACTGGTTGTTGGTGGAATGTCCATGGGCTCAGCCACATTACAGGCGGCGCTCACCGGAGAGTCCCCAGGCTTTGCAGTCGCATCTCTCGTCACGACATCGTCAGCCTGTGCAGGAGCTGGAGGCGACTGCGACGGAGTGTCGACCGGGCAAAGTTGCGCCTCCAACTGATCCGCCCGAGGAGCAGCCGACGCAGTCTCGCTCGCCACTGGCCCGCTCGCCGCTCTCGATGCGTCCTCCGCATCGGCCTCATCCATGAGCAGCTCTGTCGTCTCCTCACTGGTCGATGGTCCGGTGACGCTGGCATGCGTCCGAGCGCACTGGCTTTCCTCGTGCCCGAAACGACGGCAAGCACCGCAACGTGGGATTTTGCACTCACGCCGAATATGGCCAGTGCCGCGGCAGCGCAGGCAAAGGGGAGGCCTGCCCGACACGACCACAAGCGCAAGCTCTCCGGCTACGCTCACCTGGTGGGGCAAGTCGTCCATCTTGACGCCGGCGTTCAACTTAAAGGTCACCAGCCTCGTAGTTGAACCCTTGTCCGACACGCCTTGTGCGCGCCATCGCTCCCTTGTGACGTCCGTCACCTTCCCGAACGGAGCGAGGGCAAGCCGCACGTCTTCGTCCGGTACGCTGTGTAGGAGCCAATGTAGCTTCAATCGGACGTCCCTGTTTGCAGGATCTATCACAAGACATCGCGCACCTTTCACTTTGAGCTCACCGATGTTGATAATCTTCTTCGCAGCGTCGGCGTCCTTGAAGGTTACGGCCCACACATGACTCATGCGATACGCCCCCAGGGCGATAACTTCCGGCAGGAGCGAAAGTGGAGCGAGCGCATCTCGAAAATCTTCCACCCTGTAGGGGCGAGCACTGATGTCCCCGTGCAGGAAAACTGTGTTCAAAACAAAACGCCCTGTAGGCAAACTAGGCAGTACAACCTGGTACTAGCTGTCCGAGCCAAAATTCCTGTTTCCGCGGCCAGACATGGCCGCTGTAGCCGCTCCGACGGAGCTAGTCATTACACGTCCGTCACGCTCGGTGGCCGGAAGTGGAATCCAGACCACTTTCTTTTCTTTATTTCCGGTATTCACATATACATACAAAACAAACCGCAATCACCAACTAAGTTAAAAACGACCGCACACCTTGTGCGGACGTACTTAAAAGTCCTTCATCGACAATAACGGTTCCAAACGTGACAGCCATTCTGGGACACATTCCTGCAACTTTTGCTCCTCAAAAAAGTTTGTGATGCTTTCTCTAAAATACAGTCGTGCAGTTCTTACATCAGGATCAGCGTGCCGAACCGCCATTCTGCATTTCCAAATACTATGCAGGCACATTAACATAATCAAGTCAATAGGGGTTCCGTCATCACTTTCTATTGGTAAGTAACGAATTCCATAGGCGTCGAGTGGAAACTCTTTTTTGATGGTACGCTGGAGCACATCCCAGAGGAACACAGCATCCCAACACTGCAGGAACACATGCTCAATTGTTTCTTCTTTTCTGCATATTATACAATGTGTACCCCATAGAACAAAAAAAAAAAACCCTTTCGACCATCCACGGTTTTACAGTGAGAGTTCCCGTATGGAGTTTAAAAAAGAAAGACTTTACACCAGCTGGGACTGACATTGCTTTCACGCGCTTTAAAACGTTCTTCCCAAGGCCTGCTCTGTAAAGAGACGAATATAACGGTACGGGCAGAACCACATCGCAGAGATCTTTATAGAGCTTTTTCCCATTGACTTCGCTCAGATATTCAAGTGAAAACCGTGTTGACAGAAACCTGCACGAAATCACGACTTCACGCAGAAAGCCATGGACGCCGCCAGGCAAACTCCCGACGGGCGCAACCATATTAGGCAGTTGCATCCCCAAGCGAATTTGACAGATAGTACGTAAGAAAGGATGGTTCACATCCCTGAAGAAGAAGAAGCGATTGACCACTTGTCTCAAAAACAAATGCGCCAAACCACGCCCTCCATTCCGAACTCGCAAAAACAAATTAGTGCGGCTTGTTCTTTCCCAAGATGATGCCCAAATGAAAACGGCGAACACGCGATGAAATTTTTGTATGTTTACCCTTGAGCAATGCAAGACTTGGAGGGTGTACCAAATTTTGCTAACTAAAAAAATGTTACAAATTGTGGCTTTCGCAAACATCTACCAATTGCACCCATTCCTCTTATTTGCTCTATCTCGAAGATTGTCCACTTCTCTCCTCCCTAGCCACTAGACCACTCCGGAACGCGGTGAACGAGAGCAAGTGGGTGCACAAGAAACGTCGAAGGGAGTTTAAGTGGTAAAAAAAAGAAAAACAAAGCGCAGGTCTCACCGAGATTTGAACTCGGATCGCTGGATTCAGAGTCCAGAGTGCTAACCACTACACCATGAGACCGCATTTTCCGACGCCGTGAATCGAACCCGGGCCTCCTGGGTGAAAGCCACGTATCCTAGCCACTAGACCACGCCGGAACACGGTGAACGAGAGCAAGTGGGTGCACAAGAAACGTCGAAGGGAGTTTAAGTGGTAAAAAAAAAGAAACACAAAGCGCAGGTCTCACCGAGATTTGAACTCGGATCGCTGGATTCAGAGTCCAGAGTGCTAACCATTACACCATGAGACCGCATTTTCCGACGCCGGGAATCGAACCCGGGCCTCCTGGGTGAAAGCCATGTATCCTAGCCACTAGACCACGCCGGAACGCGGTGAACGAGAGCAAGTGGGTGCACAAGAAACGTCGAAGGGAGTTTAAGTGGTAAAAAAAAAAAAAGAAAAACAAAGCGCAGGTCTCACCGAGATTTGAACTCGGATCGCTGGATTCAGAGTCCAGAGTGCTAACCATTACACCATGAGACCGCATTTTCCGACGCCGGGAATCGAACCCGGGCCTCCTGGGTGAAAGCCAGGTATCCTAGCCACTAGACCACGCCGGAACGCGGTGAACGAGAGCAAGTGGGTGCACAAGAAACGTCGAAGGGAGTTTAAGTGGTAAAAAAAAAGAAAAACAAAGCGCAGGTCTCACCGAGATTTGAACTCGGATCGCTGGATTCAGATTGCTAACCATTACACCATGAGACCGCATTTTCCGACGCCGGGAATCGAACCCGGGCCTCCTGGGTGAAAGCCACGTATCCTAGCCACTAGACCACGCCAGATTTTTTTTTCTTTATTTCCTGGCTTTGGAAAACAACACTTCACAAAAAAAGGAACAGACAAATCACAAAAGTAATAGTACAGGACAATGAACACATTGAAAGACATACTCAGCCAGCGTCAGGCTGGCTTCGTCACATTAAAACTCCCGCAAAGACAACAAAGGCTCTACCCTTGAGAGCCAGTCGGGAGGTTCCGCAGCCGCTTTTTGTATAGCGACAAACCAATCCATAGACTCTCGGAAATAAATTCGGGCAGGGTGCGCTTCCCTGTCACAGTGATAGCCCGCCATTCTGGAGCGCCATATACAGTGGAGACCCAGGAGCATAATTAAATCAAATGGAACCCCGTCGTCATTATCAATGCTTAAATATCGAATGCCATGCGAATCTAGGGGGAAATCTTTCTTCATAGTCCGTTGCAAAACATCCCAAAAATAAACCCCTTCCCAACAATGTAAAAAAACATGGTCTATTGTTTCCGGCTGCTTACAGATTAAACAATGCGAACCCCAAGGTAAAAATAAATCCTTTCCCTCGAAAAATTTCTTTACTGACAACGTTCCGGTGTGTAATTTAAAGAAAAAGGTCTTAGCGCCTGGTGGCACCTGCATTTTCTTTACTCTCTTTAAGACGTCTGAGCCTGGGCCTCCACTGTATAAGGCTCTATACAAAGGTTGTGGCAAAACAGTGTCACATAAATCGTGGTACAGCTTTTTCCGTTTTACACAACACAGATATTCATTAGAAAAACGCACTGAAAGAAATCTAACACTTGCGACGACCTCTCTGTAATAGCCGAATATACCACACGTAACTTCTTCGGTGGAGACAACAAACTCCGGCAGTAGGCGCCGCAGCCTAACTTGGTAGACAGTGCGCAAGAAAGGGTCGGAAACGTCGCGAAAAAACAAAAACCGGTTGACCACTTGCCGCAAAAAGAGGTGTCCAAGTCCCAAGCCACCGTCTTTCACCCGACGGAATAAGTTTGTTCTGCTGCAGCGTTCCCATTCTGCAGCCCAAACAAAGACGGCGAAAATCCTGTGGAGCCTCTGTACGTTTACACGCGAACAATGCAAAACTTGCATAACAAACCAAAGTTTACTGATATAAAAAAGGTTACATACAGTAGCTCTGGCGAAAATCGATAAGTTGGCACCTTTCCACTTCTCCGCTTTCTCCCGTAGCGCTTTCGTCTGTTCTTGCCAATATTGCTCGCTTTGGCGGTAACCATCAAGCTCGACGCCTAAGTACTTGGTTGGGGTTTTCGCCCACGTCACATTTGCAAAGTGTTCAGGCTTCGATGGCCACCGTCCATGCCAGAACCCAAGGCACTTGGCCCAGTTCACCCCGCTTCCGGTAACCTGAGAGAACTCACGGACACATTTGACAGCCTCGGTTATGCTCTCATGGTCCACCGTACAAACTGCAACATCATCCGCGTACGCCAGCAGCTTCACCTCGGCTGCTTGTAACTTAAACCCATTAACGTTTTCATTGTTCAATATTTTAATACACAATGTCTCAATGTATATACAAAACAAAAGAGGGCTGAGAGGGCAGCCCTGTCGCACCGAACGCTGCACGCCAATGGGGGCCCCCAGACTCTTATTTACGATCAATCTCGTCGTGCAGTCTCGGTACGCCAGGGCCACGCCCTTGCGGATAACTGACCCAACATTCACATGGTCCAAAATAGAGAACAAAATTTCGTGATCGACGCAGTCAAAAGCTTTCTCAAGGTCGAGCTGGAGAATGGCCACCCGACCATTCGAGTCATCACAACACTCAAGAACACTTCGCATCTTATGAATATTGGACATTATTGACCTCCCTTTTATCCCACACGTCTGGTGTGGCCCAACTATATCCTTAATCACCGTCTGCAACCTCCGAGCCAAAACCTTCATAAAAATTTTTTCAACGTTCGTAAGTGCTATGGGTCTGTAGGCTGTAACCAGTCGCAATTTATCTATTTGATCCGTTTTAGGAATGAGCACCGCGTGGGATGACCCATATGACGGAGGCAGTGCATTTACTGTGTAGGCTGCGTTAAAGATCACGTTCAAGATAGGGGCAATTTCGTGCTTGAATTCTTTGTAAAAACGCGCGCTGAGCCCATGTGGTCCCGGCGATTTACCGGGGTTTAAGCTGGCGATTGCATGCCCCACTTCGGCTTCAGTGATAGCCACTTCTAATCTCTCTTTTACGTCATCACCAAGACGCGGCATCGCCGCCAGAAACTGATCTTTAAATGTGATAGTGTCTACCGTGTGGGATGCGAAGAGCGCTTGGTAATGCTCGTTGAAAGCTGCTTTTATGTGGTCGTTGTCTGCCGACAAGACACCGCCCCATTCTATTTTGTCGATGTGGTTCCTTTCAGCGTTTGCTTTTTCCAACCCCAGCGCTCGTTTTGATGGCGCCTCCCCTGCAGCTGTGTCTTCTGCCCTTGCCCTCACTAACGCTCCCCGATACCGTTCTTGTTCGATCAATTCTAGTTTTTGCTTTGTTTTCCTTACATCTGCCTTCCATTTCCCCGGCGCTAGAGATTCCTGTTGAAGCAGCCTATGGAGCAGCTTCCTTAACTCTGTCTCTTTCTGTTTTTCTTGAAACCGTATACAGGCAGCCCTCTCTATTGCTTTAATTTTTATAGTTTCTTTACACAGCTCCCACTGTTGCCAGATGTGCATATTTTTACCGGGGCCTATTTTTGCAATTTCATCTTTTACTATACGGGTATACAGTTCATCCTGCAGGAGTTTATTATTGAATTTCCACATTTCCCATGAAAAAGAATTCCCTCTCTTTACCATCCCAAAACAACATTTAACTAAACAATGGTCTGAAAAAGATACTGGCACAACTTCGTAACCATTACATTCAGGTAAGACATCGACGGATGCATAAATGCGGTCCAGCCGTGCATGGCTTGAACCCTGGAAGTGTGTGAGCTTTACTGCACGCGTTCCCTCAAGACACTCTGCTACATCTTCCATGTTCCAGTTCTCAACCATTCGCGATAACACTTGTGTGCTTGCATCTCTAAACGGTCGAGGGCTTGTCTTATCTCTCGCACTAAGAACACAGTTAAAATCGCCTAGGACGATCAGCTGTCTGTCACAACGAAGGCGTTCTTCGATGCTGTAAAAAACTGCGCCCTTTCTTCTGCTTCATTTGGCGCGTACACACAAATAATGCGCCACTCGATGTTATTCAATCGAAAGTCAAGGAAGACACACCGGCCCGACACACAAGAGAAATGAGCTTGCACTTCTAGCCCCGGCAACTTCTTTAGAAAGAGAACACAACCAGCCGATGTGCCTACAGCGTGGCTAACGACAGCAAAAAACGAGGACGTGAAACGTTGCACCATTCTCCCGGTCTCTTCTTCGCCGTCGACTTTCGTCTCCTGCACGGCAGTACATCTATGCCGTGCTCCGTTAAAAGCCGAAAAAGCTGGCCTTGCTTTCTTTTTCCTGCCAGACCTCTAACATTTAGGGAGGCGACTTTCAGCGGAGATGCAGGAGCCATTTTTACATAAGAAGAAGAGACCGAAAGCATGGTGCTTACCTCTCGCGTCCAGCACATGGCTAGACGCCACCGCCGCCTTCGCCGCCGGCGTCACCCTGAGCGTGCACCTGGCCCTGCTCGGAAGACGCCTTGTCGCTGGCGCGCTTCTCGCTCGCAAGGTTAGGGCGCGGCCGAAAAGAGGCCCGCCTTGCTTGAGGCGTCTTTGCTGGTGGCTCCTCTACGCTGGGCACCGCCTCCTTGTCGCCGTCGTGGCTGGTGTCTCCATGCGGACGCTTCCCTGGCGTAGCCACAGTGGTCGTACGGCCACCGGTGACCCTCGGTCGACTCCTTCGCTACAAAGTCCGTGGGCACTGGTGGGCTTTTTGCATCCACTGAAGTCGCCTCCTTTGACTGAGGCGAGTCTCCCGTTGGTGGCTGGGGTCTTGGTCCACTGGCAAGGGGGGCGTCGCCGCTTGAAGTCGCTGACGTGTCCAGCGACACGGGGAGGTTGCCAAACTCGTGGGTACCCCTCGCTGCGTCCTCAGCCTCAGCGACGTCCATCAGCTTCCCGCTGTCTCCTTTCCCTCCGAGCCCGGTCGCAGACGCGTAGGTACGGACGCAGTCCTCGTCCGCATGTCCGTAGCGCCTGCACTTGGAGCACCTGGGAACCTTGCAGTCGCGACGAACGTGACCCTCGCCGTGGCAACGCAGGCACTGCATCGGCCGCCCGGGCACCACCACGAGAGCCAACTCGCCGGCGACTCGAACCTGGTGGGGCAGGTCGTCCACCTTCATACCTGGCTTCAACTTGAGCAGCACTGTTCTCGTGGTGGATCCCTTCTCTTTCATTCCTTGAACGCGCCAACGCTCCCGCGTCACCTCGGTCACGTTTCCGAACGCCGCGAAAGCAGTCCGGATGTCGTCGTCAGCGACGCCGTGCAGCATCCAATGCAGGCGCAGCTTTACTTGCTGATCCTCGGGGTCGAAAATGATGCACCGGAGTCCCTTTACCTCAACCTCCTTCAAGGCGGCTAATTTCTTCGCGGCTTCTGGGCTGCTGAAGGTTACCGCCCACACGTGGTTTACCTGGTACGCCCCCAACGCCACGACGTCGGGGAGCGCACCAGTGTTGGCGAGGGCGTCCCTGAAGTCTTCGACCCTGTAAGGTCTCACACGCACATCTCCGTGCAAAAAAACTGTGTTTAGAACAACACGTCCGGTCGGCAGGGTAGGCAAAAAGATCTCATACTCCTTGTCTTCGGCACTGAACCTGTTTCCGCGGCCATCGATGGCCGCTGTCACCGCTCCGTGGGAGCTCATGATCCTGCGTCCGTACACGCCAGTGGCCGGAAGTAGAATGTAGACCACGCCGGAACGCGGTGAACGAGAGCAAGTGGGTGCACAAGAAACGTCGAAGGGAGTTTAAGTGGTAAAAAAAAAAGAAAAACAAAGCGCAGGTCTCACCGAGATTTGAACTCGGATCGCTGGATTCAGAGTCCAGAGTGCTAACCATTACACCATGAGACCGCATTTTCCGACGCCGGGAATCGAACCCGGGCCTCCTGGGTGAAAGCCAGGTATCCCAGCCACTAGACCACGCCGGAACGCGGTGGACGAGAGCAAGTGGGTGCACAAGAAACGTCGAAGGGAGTTTAAGTGGTAAAAAAAAAAAGAAAAACAAAGCGCAGGTCTCACCGAGATTTGAACTCGGATCGCTGGATTCAGAGTCCAGAGTGCTAACCATTACACCATGAGACCGCATTTTCCGACGCCGGGAATCGAACCCGGGCCTCCTGGGTGAAAGCCAGGTATCCTAGCCACTAGACCACGCCGGAACGCGGTGAACGAGAGCAAGTGGGTGCACAAGAAACGTCGAAGGGAGTTTAAGTGGTAAAAAAAAAGAAAAACAAAGCGCAGGTCTCACCGAGATTTGAACTCGGATCGCTGGATTCAGAGTCCAGAGTGCTAACCATTACACCATGAGACCGCATTTTCCGACGCCGGGAATCGAACCCGGGCCTCCTGGGTGAGAGCCAGGTATCCTAGCCACTAGACCACGCCGGAACGCGGTGAACGAGAGCAAGTGGGTGCACAAGAAACGTCGAAGGGAGTTTAAGTGGTAAAAAAAAAGAAAAACAAAGCGCAGGTCTCACCGAGATTTGAACTCGGATCGCTGGATTCAGAGTCCAGAGTGCTAACCATTACACCATGAGACCGCATTTTCCGACGCCGGGAATCGAACCCGGGCCTCCTGGGTGAGAGCCAGGTATCCTAGCCACTAGACCACGCCGGAACACGGTGAACGAGAGCAAGTGGGTGTACAAGAAACGTCGAAGGGAGTTTAAGTGGTAAAAAAACAAAACAAAGCGCAGGTCTCACCGAGATTTGAACTCGGATCGCTGGATTCAGAGTGCTAACCATTACACCATGAGACCGCATTTTCCGACGCCGGGAATCGAACCCGGGCCTCCTGGGTGAAAGCCAGGTATCCTAGCCACTAGACCACGCCGGAACGCGGTGAACGAGAGCAAGTGGGTGCACAAGAAACGTCGAAGGGAGTTTAAGTGGTAAAAAAAAAAGAAAAACAAAGCGCAGGTCTCACCGAGATTTGAACTCGGATCGCTGGATTCAGAGTCCAGAGTGCTAACCATTACACCATGAGACCGCATTTTCCGACGCCGGGAATCGAACCCGGGCCTCCTGGGTGAGAGCCAGGTATCCTAGCCACTAGACCACGCCGGAACGCGGTGAACGAGAGCAAGTGGGTGCACAAGAAACGTCGAAGGGAGTTTAAGTGGTAAAAAAAAGAAAAACAAAGCGCAGGTCTCACCGAGATTTGAACTCGGATCGCTGGATTCAGAGTGCTAACCATTACACCATGAGACCGCATTTTCCGACGCCGGGAATCGAACCCGGGCCTCCTGGGTGAAAGCCAGGTATCCTAGCCACTAGACCACGCCGGAACGCGGTGAACGAGAGCAAGTGGGTGCACAAGAAACGTCGAAGGGAGTTTAAGTGGTAAAAAAAAAGAAAAACAAAGCGCAGGTCTCACCGAGATTTGAACTCGGATCGCTGGATTCAGAGTCCAGAGTGCTAACCATTACACCATGAGACCGCATTTTCCGACGCCGGGAATCGAACCCGGGCCTCCTGGGTGAGAGCCAGGTATCCTAGCCACTAGACCACGCCGGAACGCGGTGAACGAGAGCAAGTGGGTGCACAAGAAACGTCGAAGGGAGTTTAAGTGGTAAAAAAAAAGAAAAACAAAGCGCAGGTCTCACCGAGATTTGAACTCGGATCGCTGGATTCAGAGTGCTAACCATTACACCATGAGACCGCATTTTCCGACGCCGGGAATCGAACCCGGGCCTCCTGGGTGAAAGCCAGGTATCATAGCCACTAGACCACGCCAGAACTTTTTTTTTTCGACTTGGCCGGGCAAACAAAACAAAAATACAATGACATGACAATAAAAGCACAGGTCAGTTTCTAGCTAGTGCACGATGATAAAATGGGTTAAATGATTTTAGTTGGTCGAGGACAGGCAGCCACTCAGGCTGAGGAGCTTGCTGTCCGAAAACTTCCTGAGTATACATGATGCTCTCAATGAAATACTGATGAGCTGGATTCACAACAACATGTTCATGCCTGACATCCATTCGCGTACGCCATAGGCTGTGCATGCAGAGCAACATTAGCAGGTCGCAAGGCACTTCACCTGGCTCTGCACATGGTAGGAAGGGTATTCCAAAAGGAGTCAGGGAGAAATCTTTTTTCAGTGTGCGCTTCAATACATCCCAAAGAAAAACAGCGTCATGACAGTCGAGAAAGATATGTTCTATAGTTTCCACTTTCTTGCAAATAAGACACTCTACTGACCAAGGTACAAAAAGGCCTTTGCTTTGCAACCATGGCTTCACTGGGAGGGTTCCAGTATGCAATTGAAAAAAGAAAACGCACTGAAGGCTTCACCGGCATTCTTTTGACTCTTTTTAGCACATCCCTTTCGGGACCCAGAAGATAAGCACTGCGATAAACAGGCACTGGCAGAAACACATCAAGCAGGTCCTTGTACATCTTTTTCCTTGTTACAATGGTTAGATACTCATCGGAAAATTTTGACCGAAGAATACGGACTGCTGCAACAACTTCTTGCAAAAAGGCACTTAACCCACTCCGCCCTGCAGACATAGATGACACAACATAATCAGGCAGTGATTCTGACAATCGCACTTGTATAACAGTTCGCAGAAAATCATTATCTTGACGCAAGAAAAAGAATCTAGTGACTATCTGTCTCAGAAATAAATTTGACAACCCTAGCCCCCCGTTCCGCACCTTGTGGAACAGATTGCATCGGCTGGTACGTTCCCATGTTGACGCCCAAATAAATGTTGCAAACACTCTGTGCAACCTTTGCGCTGAAGTCCTTGACAAAGTTAGCGCTTGCAGAACGTAAAAAATCCTCGCTACTAAAAACATGTTGCACACCGTAGCTCTTGCGAACATGGAAAAGTTGTGACCGCCCCATTTGCTTGTCTGAGCTTTGACTCGTTCAGTTTCATGGGCCCAATATTCTTTGCTTTCTCTGTAGTTGGTTAGCGGCACGCCGAGGTACTTTCCTGGCGTGTCTTCCCACTTCATTCGACAGAATACTTCTGGCGTGGCCTGCCACTTTCCATGCCAAAAACCAAAACATTTCTGCCAGCTTATCGCGCAGCCACTTGCATCACAAAAATTTACGGCTTCTCTCACCACTTCTTGCACGCTTTCCTGGTCTCTGCAGAACACTGCTATATCATCTGCATATGCCAATACCTTCACTTCATTATGACAAAAGGCGTAACCTCGAATGTTTTGCGTAGTTAACAGCTTTAAACAAAAGGGCTCCAGGTAAAGTGCAAAAAGCAGTGGAGAAAGATGGCAACCCTGCCTCACTGACGACAAGACAAGAATACTATTACTCAGGCGGTTATTAATTATGAACCTTGATGTACAGCCATCATAAACCATTTTCACGCCATCAGTGATGATACATCCTACATTCACATGTTCCAACAGCGCGAACAAAATTTCATGCACAACTTTATCAAACGCCTTATGCAGGTCCATTTGCATCATGGCGACACGACCCTCCGTTGCATCACAGCATTCAAGGACACTTCTAGCTACGTGTATGTTAGTAAAAATGGATCTTTCTTTTATGCCGCAGGTCTGGTGTGGGCCAACAAGGGTTTTAATTACTGTTTGGAGTCGTCCGGCTAGCACTTTCATATAAATTTTGTAGTCTACGTTAGTTAAGCTTATTGGGCGGTAACACTCAACTGACTGCAAGCTACTCGGGTCGTCCGATTTTGGGATCAACACCACGTGGGAAGTTCGAAAAGACGGCGGAGTTAACTTTCTTTCGTAACACTCGCTTATTACGCGCTGTAATGCTATTGCCATTTCTGTTTTCAAAGCCGTGTAAAGTGCGGCACCGAGGACGTCCGGCCCAGGCGACTTGTTCAAGCTCAGCTGCTGTATTGCAGCTTCGATTTCTGCTGCCGTTATGGGCTCCTCAAGTACCTGCGCCAGGTCCTCCTCGACTCTTGGCATTAGCGACAGGAATGCAGTTTTGTAATGTTCAACATCAGGCGTTTTAAGGCTGAACAAGTTTTGGTAATATTCCAGAAACGCCCTTTCAATCACCTCAGATTCGGAAGTTACGTCATTGCGATAACAAATTTCCTTTATCTCTTTCGAAACTGCATACTGTTTTTCGTCGCTGAGCGCCCTTTTTGTGGGCGTCTCCCCAAGCCAAAATCTTTCGCTGCGTGCCCTTATCACAGCACCTCGATATTTCGTTTCATCTATTAGTTCAAGCTTAGTTTTGGTCTCTTTTATTTCTTGTCTGTACAACCCCGGCTTGACGCCTTCCATGCTGAGCATGAAATCAAGCTCGGTACGAAGTTCCTTTTCTTGCTGTTTTTCTTTACGCTTTAAAACACATGCTCTTTCTATAGCGGCCACTTTCACGTCGCATTTAAATTGTTCCCATGTTTGTATAAAGTCTGTCTCTTTTTCTAACAAGCTTTCGACTGAGTCTTTTAGTTTCTTGCTAAACTCGTCATCCTCCAACAATGAGTCATTAAATTTCCATAATTCCCAACTAAACTTGACAGTCCTTTTCCTCTCCCCAAGTGTGATCACGACTAAAGAATGATCACTGAAGCTGACGTGCACAGTCTGGTACTGGGAACACAAGGGCACAACTTCAGAAGGAACATAAATTCTGTCCAGCCTTGCGTGACTAACGCCTTGGAAATGCGTGTACTGTGCTTGTTCTGAACCTTGCATTATAATGCCAATATCTTCCAATTCTGCTTCATTAATCATCTCAGACAGTAGCTCGGCACTCGTGTCCTGCAGGGTTTTGTTGCTTGTTCTATCTTCAGGTCTACACACGCAGTTGAAATCTCCAAGCAATAGTACACGCTTTTCTGTCAGCAGGAAAGGTTGAACACGGCGAAAAAAGGCATCTCGTTCGGGAATTCTATTAGGTGCATATACACACACAGCTCTCCACTCTACACCAGAAAAGTAAAAATCGCATGCTACAATCCGGCCACTTTCACAGGAAAATACAGTTTCCACAGCGACTTTGCCGTTTCGCGTTAAAATCAGACACCCTCCCGACTTTCCTTTTGCATGGCACACGCAAACACTGAACTGTGCACGGTAAATTTCTGCCATCGCATCTGTCAACTCTTCGCTTTCAATTTTTGTCTCTTGAACAGCCAACAGATCGATTTCGTTTTCGAACAAGAGACGTTTAAGCTGATTTTGCCTTCTTCGCGCAGAAAGACCTCTCACGTTCAGTGTGGCAATACGCAAGCTAGATGTTAGTTGAGGCGCCATCTAAGTGGTTGGGATTCGCCGCTCTCAAAGTGACATCGGTTTGCAGCTCACCTCATCAAAAATCCTTCCAGCTTGCAAAGTACGGCGGTGTCAGCACTGAACCCGATCGAAGACCGGGTTACCAACACGAAGACCCTGCAAGGCGCCTCCGCTAAGGCGCAGGGACACCCGACGAAGTCCTACGATCAGGAGGGATGTTCGGGTTGGGCTTGTAGGCCACACGTCGAACAGGAGGCGCTTTGGGAAGAGGTTCCTCATGGCCCGTCCCGTCGTAGCTCGTCGCCTTGTCATCAGCTTCGTCGTGCGTCCTCATCGCTGGCAAAGTTGACGCCGCGGGCATCTCCGTGTCAACGTCCTTCTTGTCGGTCGATTCCAAAACCGTCTCAGCTGCACCTACCGCAGCATCATCTGCTTTTCCCGCGTCCGCCTCAGTTCTGGTGTCAGGCACAGGCGGTTCTTCTGAGTTGGCAGCCTCATGTTCCGTGGGAAGCGTTGCTTTTTCTGAGGCTATGCTTTTCGGTACTGCGTCTTCCCGACTCTCACGGGTCGCCTCTACTGCGTCGACTTCGTCCATAATATGCTCCTCAGTAGTATCCCTACGACCAGGACCAGCTACGGTAGCATATGTTCGCACGCACTGGGCGTCGTCGTGGCCGAAGCGACGACAGAGCCCGCAACGTGGCACACGGCACTCCCGACGTATGTGTCCGGTGCCGCGGCACCGGAGGCAGAGCGGAGCTCTGCCAGGAACGTGGACGAGTGCGACGTCCTCTCCAACACGCAGCTGCTGCGGTAAGTCCTCGATGGTAACGCCCACCTTCAGCTTCAATGTCACTGAGCGCGTAGTAGACGACTTGTCGACGCAGCCTTTGACTCTCCACTTGTCCCGAGTTATGTCGGTCACTTTTCCAAAAGCCGCCAGAGCTGCCTTCACGTCGTCATCTTTGACGCCGTGTAGCAGCCAGAACAGCTTCAGCCTGACGCCCTGGTTGCATGGGTAAATGACCACACAGCGGTGGTCCTTGACGTTGAACGCCTCCGCCTGTAGCATTGTTTTTTCCTTCTTCATTGCAGAATGTCACGGCCCAAACATGATTCATCTGATATGCCCCGAGGGCAACCACTTCCGGCAGCAATGACAGACGCTCAAGAGCGTCACGAAAGTTTTCAACACGGTATGGCCTGGCTTGGACGTCGCCATGCAAAAAAACAGTATGCAAAACGCTCGAACCTGTTGGCAAATGCGGCAAAATCAGCTGGTAGTCCTCGTTCGGTTTGATCGTACTCCTGATACCGCGGCCCGGCTGGGCCACTAAATCCGCTCCTTGGGAGCCCATGATACACACGTCCGTCACGCTCGGTGGCCGGAAGTAGAATCCACCACGCCAGAACGCGGTGAACGAGAGCAAGTGGGTGCACAAGAAACGTCGAAGGCAGTTTAAGTGGTAAAAAAAAAAGAAAAACAAAGCGCAGGTCTCACCGAGATTTGAACTCGGATCGCTGGATTCAGAGTCCAGAGTGCTAACCATTACACCATGAGACCGCATTTTCCGACGCCGGGAATCGAACCCGGGCCTCCTGGGTGAAAGCCAGGTATCCTAGCCACTTGACCATGCCAGAACTTTTTTTTTTCTTTATTACCGGACACTGACACATTACAAAATTGTACACGGAACAAATCAGCCAGCTCACAGCCAAATGTTCACGTTGTGGGCGATTCCTCTGCGCGGGGACGCACAGGCAGTGACTCGAGGCAGGTCTTTGTATGAAAAGGTTTAATCTCACATCAGGGGGGCCGGTCGTCGTCGTGGCAGCTCGGTCAGGTGGTCCTTTGGCAGGGCTGGTCCAAGAGCAAGAGAGCGCGGGCCTTCCCGGTCGTGCCTTATGAAGGCTTTCTCCTAGCCTCGCTCCCCCCGCCCCACCACTCGGGAAGAAGGGGTCCGAGGCTACCCGCGGTGAGCGGCGCGAGATTTGACCTGCCCGCGAGCAGACCCTACATCTCCCCCCCCCCCCCCCCCCCTCAAACGTCCGTCCCGGGGTCCGCCAGTAGGCGTTCGATGACCTCCGGGTCCGGGTCCATAGAGTCGTCGCAGGGGGGAGGGGTGCTCGCCGGGGGGCCGCTCACCGCTGGCTGGATGGGCTCCTCACGAGCCGCCTGGGGGAGCGAGGCGCCTGGCTCCGCTGGGGGCCCTGCCGGCAGCGCCCTCCAAAGCTCCTCGGCCGCCGGAGACAGCAGGTCTGGGCGGCTGGACTGGAGGATGCGGAGGGCCGCCTCATCCGGGCTGACCCTCTGCAGTGGCACAGCGGGGAAAGGTGCTGCAGTCGCCGTTATGCCAGGTATGCAACGCGCCGGCCTCATGGCGGAGCCGGTGCACGACAAGTGTGCCGCAGAGCGAGCACAGGCCGGCCCGCTCCTCGTCGTTTTACAAGCGGCCGATGGCTCCTGGACCGCCTGGGTTGCGGCTGCTCGGCGGCCGAAGCGCCGGCTGGGTGCTGAGGGGTGCCCTGCGCTTGATGATCCCTGGTGCCCTTGCGTTGGCCTGCACCACTGGGAGGTGCTCTCCAGTGGTTAGGCACGTGGTTTGGCTGGCGGTGGGGGCCACCGCGGCCGTGGAACCTGCGCCACTCGCGCGGCTCCTGCCGCCAGCCGGGTGGCGCGCCTTGATGGCGGCCACCGTTCGACGGTGGTCTGCCTTGCCTTCTGGAGTCCGAGCCACGGACGTCGGTCCGCTGGAGCTTCCTAGAAGACATACTGAGAGGGCGAGAGCACTGCGAGTGATTATTAATCGAGAGACACGGGTGCTACCTGGTCCTCAGGTTGTAGCGTCGGTTGCGAACCGCACCGCTACCTGCTCGTCCTCCCGGGGGTGAGATCGCCGCATCGCGCTGATTTTCCACCGCTCCGCAGCCATCGTCCTTGCGAAGGTGGAAAGCCTTCAAATCAGCGACATGCACCGGACCGGCGGTTTCGCCGTTTGTCAACAACCGCAGCTGGTAGGTGAGCGGCGTAGTCCGTGCCGTAACTTCGTACGGCCCAGCCCACTTGTGCGCTAGCGACGCGGCGAAACCGCGCGCTGCGTTACTAAGTGGGTGCGTTCTCTTGAGTACTAAGTCGCCCGTGTTGAAAACGACGTGACGGCGACCTTTGTTGTACTGATCCGCCTGCTCCATGCGCGCGACATCGAGGTTTTCGCAGGCTGCTCGCTGCGCTGCCTCCAGGCGCTCCCGGAGCCTTGCCGCGTACTGCGAAAGCGGAGGGTGCGCAGGCCCCCCCACGTCGAGTAGGGCATTCTCTAGCGGAAAAGCGATCTCTCTCCCAAAATTCAAGTAAGCGGGTGTAATACCCACTGACCTGTTCACGGTTGTCCTTGTAGCGAACGCCAGTTCGGACAACCGCGCGTCCCAATCTCTGTGCTGCTCGGTCGTCGCGACCAGCATGCTCTTCAGATTTCGATTCACCCGCTCGGTTATGTTGCTCTGAGCGTGGTAGGGACTCGTTCTCCTTTGGCGGATTTGAAGCGCCCGACAAGAGTCTACAAAGACTTTGCTTGTGAAATAAGAAGCATTGTCTGTAATCAGGTCGGAAGGGAAACCGAAACGAGTGAAAGTCTCCAACAGTTTTTCCCAAATTCGTTCCGACACAAGCTTCCTAAGGGGGAAAACCTCAACCCACTTGGAATAGTGGTCCGTTATTACCAGGATGAATTGGTTTCCGCGCGCGGACCGAGGGAGGGGTCCCATGATATCGCACGCGACCGCTTGCCACGGGTAGTTGCTAACTACCGCCTTCATCATGCCAGCGGGCTTGCCCGCCCGAGGCTTGGCTACCTGGCATACCGGGCAGGTACGGGCGTATCCCAGCACATCCTTTCTCATGCCTGGCCAGGTCGCGACACGGCATAACTTGTAAGTCTTACTGCCGCTGCCATGGCCTGCCAGCGCTGAGTCATGGAAGTACTGCAGGAACCGTTTCCGCAACCTTCTCGGGACCACGACTCGGAAAGGGGATGCTATCGCCTCTTCCTCGTCAAGTTGGGGAATATAGCGGAGCAGCAAGCCATCATCGCCCAGCAGATACGCGTCGTACTTGCCCTCAGCGTTCCCGGTGCAAGCTGCGCTGCTCGCAAGCTCCTTCAGCACCCGCTGGCAAAGACCGTCTGCTTTCTGGGCCTCGATCAGCTCTTCTCTACTGACCGCTACTCCCCAAGACATTTCTTTCTGCCTCGATCCTAGGCAGGCGAGCGGTCGCCGCCACGAGCTGCTGTGTTTCCCTTCCGTCACAGCACCGAGCGGGACCTTTGTCCGTCTCCTCTCTCTCCAAACCGGGCGCGACACTCCCGTCCGCCCTCTCCTCCTCTCCAACAGCGATGACGCCGCTTTTTACAAAGCTGGGCTGCGCCTCTGAAGCGCTTCCGCCAGCATTCCACGGTGCGCGCGATAAAGCATCGGCCACCTTGTTCAAGCTGCCCCAGCGGTACTCGATGGCGTACGCGTAACGTTGCAACGTCAGCGCCCATCTCGCGAGTCTGCCTGCGGGGTTCTTGAGCCTCTTTAACCAAGACAATGCCTGATGATCTGTCTGCACGGTGAAGACCGCTCCGTCTAGGTACATGTCGAACTTCGACAATGCGAACATGATCGCCAGGCATTCCTTTTCGGTCACGGAGTAATTCCGCTCCGCCGATGTGAGCGTGCGACTAGCGAACGCGACAGGGCGCAGTTTGCCCTCGTGTTCCTGTAACAAAACAGCTCCAACACCGTAGTCACTAGCGTCTGTCTGCAAGACAAACTGCTTGTTCAGGTCGGGGAGGCGCAGACTAGCGGTATTCGCTATCGCGCGAGCCAAGGCAACAAATGCGTCACTCTGTTCCTTGCCCCAGACCCACTTCGAGCCTTTACGCAACAGCAGGTTCAGCGGCCTTGCAAGCTCCGAACAGCGCGGGATGAATTGCCTGTAGAACGCAACCATCCCCAAAAACCTCTGCAAGCTTTTCACATCCATGGGGCAGGGGTAGTTCAGAATTGCCTGCAGTTTGTCATCATTCGGTCTCAGTGTGCCATCATCCACGACAAAGCCCAAGAGGTTCACTCTCTTCGATGCCAATTGCACTTTCTTTGGATTGATGGCTAGACCGGCACGTCTCATTCTATCGAGAACGGAATTCAGGTGAATGAGGTGCTCCTCGAACGACTGTGAGAATATCACAACGTCGTCGAGGTACGCCATGGCGTAGTTGAACCTTGCATCGCCCAGCACGATGTCCATCAGTCGCATGAACGTGCTCGGGGCGTTAGACAAACCAAACGGGAGTCGAGTAAATTCGAAGAGCCCGCGGTGGCAGGTGAATGCGGTTTTCTCAATGTCACCTTCGGCCACCTCAATCTGCAGGTACCCTCTGCTTGCATCTAGGACTGTGAAGAACCTCGCGTACCCTAACGCGTACATCACAGCCTCGATCGACTGAAAAGGGTACGCAACCGTAGGCGTCAGTGAGTTGAGCTTACGATAATCAACACACAGCCTGACCGATCCATCTTTCTTCGGCGCTAGAACCACTGGTGACGCCCAGGGACTTTGTGAGGGTCTCACCGCACCGGTATCAATCATTTCGTCAAGGGCACAGTCGAGAAGCTGCCTCTTATGCGCACTTAACGGCCTCGGGTTACACCTGAAAGGGCGCGCATCACACGTCTGAATCTCGTGCTGAAGCAGGTCGGTTCTGCCCGGTTTCTCCGTGAAGCAATCCGAAAACGGGAGTAAAGTTTCCGCGAGCCTTCGGCGCTGACTACTGGGTCCTGAGAAAGACGCAATAATCGCTTCTAACGGGCCACCGTTTCTCAGCATCTCGAGGGAGCTCACCTGCCTTTCTGTCGCACAGGTGTGGACACCCACCTTTTGTGCAGGACAGCCGGGCAAGGATGCGCTTTCGAAGGGAATGAGGGGGGCGAGCTGGCTGTAACGATAGCCATTCTCCCCCATGTCGAGCACAATGCCTTCGCTCGAGAGAAAATCCCTTCCCAGAATTACTGGTATCGACAAGCCAGGCAGATAGACGAAGCGATGTCTCCGCTTTCTGCCGTCAAAGCGCATCGTAAGACGCACTGCTCCCTTTGCCTTTGCCGCCCCAGCTGCTAAGCTTAACGGGGTTTCGGCCGGTCTGACACGGATGTTACCTATCCGGCAGGCCTCGTACACCTCGTCACCGACCAGTGACAGCGTTGAGCCCGTGTCTACGAGTGCAGAGTAGCATCGACCCGCTAACTGCACTAGCATAAAAGGGCTTGAGCGCGGAACGACTCCCTGAGCTCTACAGGCGAGCGGGACAAAGGCCTCCCCGTCGCCGGCGCGGGAGTTCTTTTCCTGACTAGCGCCTTGACAACCATGAAATTCTCCCGCTGACGGTGAAAGGCCGGTGCCACCAGACATCACCGCCAGCGTCGGGCGTTTCCCTGCATACGCCTAGCTTGGCACTCGCGTGCCATGTGGCCGGCCTGGTTGCAATTCCAGCAAAGCCGGTCGTTCACCCGCCGCGTGGACGGAGGACCCCTCGTTCCACGAAGCGGTTGGGGACGACTCTCCCCTTTCTCCGCGCCTTCCTGACGCTCGCTCGGCGCGCGGCCTGTGAGGCCGGCACGACGCCGCTGCTCGAATGCGTACGGGTCCAGCGCGCGAGGGACAACAGGGGGTTCCGCCTGCCTTTCCACGGCCATTACCTCGGCGCGCCGAGTCCTCATCGCGCATTCTCGGCCTCCATCCCATGCGCATCCCGGTTACAGTGCACTAGAAGGGGGCAGTGGGCTCACTCGCCGGCACATGCTATGCGGAGCGGTGGCTCCGCGAACGTCGACGATATGTGCTTCTCCGAGAGGCCGAGCGGCGGCGCTGGTGTCGGCTTCAATGTAGCAAATGGTAGCAGCAGCGGCCCGCGCGCTCATTTCCCTCAGCTACCTCAGCTCCGCGCAGCTGCGTTTGTTTGCGGTGGACGTCGTCGCGTGGGTTTTTTCGTGCAGTGTTTTTGGCGAGCACAGCATAAAGTTATAAGTGTGCTTTTGCAGGGACTGGGCTGTGCCGCGACATCGGCAAAAACACTGTTACGCGCCTGGGTGCCAAACGGGCTACGTTTATGTCAAGGGTGAACCGAAATTTTCTTTGTTTGGCGTCTTGAAGGATGAAAACAGGCGGCAAGAGTGGGAGAAGAACCTCCACAGAGCCCCTGGACGACACGAGCGCAGTATGCGAGCTCCATTTCGAGCCGCGTTAATTATGTACACGTAATCCAAGGCAAAGAGGTGAGGATAGCACGCGTGGAGCCGATTCTGCGCGCCGATGCCGTGCCATCCAGTCTTCCTAATTTGCCGACATACGTTACTAAGAAGCCGACACTGCCCGTGTGATAATGCTGCTGCCGTGCAGTCTTCTCGCACCGAGGACTCAGTTGATACGCAAGAAAACAGCTTCGATCGCCAAGTCCTTTCGCGAACAAGACGTCAAAAATACCCACCAGCGTGTACGTCTTCCGCTTGCGATGTTTTAAATCAGTTTTATTTCAATTTAGAAATGCCATCAGTATACTGGAGCAAACATAGTTTTCCCGGCCACGCCGATGTCGTGTACTGCACGGCCGTGTTGACCTCCAATGCAGAAGTGCTCTCCGAGAAGGTCGGTTACAGTTCCCATGCTCCTTCCCTCACAGCAAAAATTATTAGTTTTTATGTTGTCACACATCTGCATTTTTATGTGAAAGGAATTAAGAGCGACAAGGCAGGAGAGCGGCCGAGGGCCAAACAGCTCGAGTTGAGCCGTTGCACAAGATGCTGCGTGACTCATTGGCCGGCTGTTGAACTTCACTTGTTTGAAATAAAAGCTTCGTGTAAGCAACAAACAGCCCTGTTGTCTTTATTTTATTTACTCTTATATTGCTGTAGACAAGCATGTCACGATTGTAACTGCATGGTTGTTAACAAATGCAGAGTATATACTGTCACACGTGAAACAACGTAGGTTAAACAGTGAGTTATTTAAGCTATATATGCAATTTCATTTTGGCAAACCAACCTCATAGCATGCCTGCTTTTCTTTTTGAGCTTGACTAGGAGGTATGACTACCAGACATAATCTTCATACAAAATTATATTGGGTTAGTGCAACACGATATGAAACGGTATATTTCATCTCCCACACTATAATTCAAGATTTCTACTATATATTTTTTTTAATGGTTGCTTGATAATTTGGAACATTTTAAGGCCCTTTCTGCACAAGCAAAATCCGTCGGCGACGCCTTATTTGGTTAAAATGCCTCGCGGTTAGGATAAGCAGCAAGCCGATCGAGTTGCCCTCGTCCTTTTACGCAAGTTACTAAGGTGGGAAATATCATGTGGCCTAAAAAATGCGCTGATTGCTAAAGAAATGTAAAGACTCTCAAGTGTTTTAAAATTAAAGTCAACAAGTCTGTCGACGGCTTCAATTGAAATAAACAGAACCGCCAGGAAATCAGAGCTCCAGGCAAAGTTCCCATTGAAGTTGCCTGTGGCGCCACCTCTCGGATGCGACGCTGACTGCGTCAGAGGAGCGGGTGAGTAAGCCCACTGCCCCCTTCTAGTGCACTGTATCCCGGTTCCAGCGATTCGGCCGGCCTGGGGGGCGGCTGGTAGCGCAGTTCGTTCAGTAAATCCGCCTGCACGGTTTTGGCCTCCTGCGCTAGGGCCTCGAGGTTTGTAAAACTGCGGCCCCGCAGATACGGCTTGAAGCGTGGATGGCACTGCCTGATCACACGCGCAACCTGATCTCGGTCGGTTGCCGTCGGATCTGCCCTCTTGTACAGCTCTTGCATTGCGCGTACGTACTCGAGGAGGCTTTCCTCTGGGTGTTGGGTGCGCAACGCGAGCTCCTCCAGCATCCGGCGCTCATAATCAGGCGGCAAGAACTCGGCGCGGAAACGGTCTTTGAAGTCCGCCATCGACTGGAAAGTCGGCTGGCAGCGCCTCCATCGCGCCGCGCTCTCGACGAGTGCTACAGGCAGGACCTGCCCTAGCATTACGTCATCTGGGGCGCCCAGAGCCGTCTGGTAGTCCTCGAGTTGTTCTAAAAACTCGTGGACTGATTTCGCGTCCGTGTACCCGGAAAAGGAGGGGGCCTCCATATTTATCCGCGGGCGCGATGCTGTCGCCGATGCTACCGATGCTGCGGCCTGGTTGGCGCCAGCCACCGAACCGAGCTGACGGGCTAATGCGGCAAACATCTCAGTCACCTGCCCCATTACGGCCGCCGCGTCGGCCGTCTCACTACCGGCTGCCCCGCCATCCAAAGCCGTGGCTGAAACATCCTTTCTGGGAGGCATAGTTCGCGCCAACTGTCCGGCCGCACCGGCTAACTGCTCATGGCAACAAGAACATTCACATACACAACAATCTATCTACAAACACGCGGAAATACACAACAGAAAACGCCCGAAAACTACATAAATAACACAAAACCCCTAACAAATTTACAACACTACACAAGTCGCTACCCCGCGAACATTCCGCCTGACCCGCTCCTTAACCCTATCGGTCCGGCGTGGCCCCGAACAAAGAGGGCCTGCCACGAGTCTGGCTGCACATCCCAAAATCGACAGAGAAATCGTCCACAAGGTGTTAATTAAAGCCGCACGCTGGGCGTCATTATTTGTGGGCAATTCCTCTGCGCGGGGACGCACAGGCAGTGACGCGAGGCAGGTCTTTGTATGAAAAGGTTTAATCTCACATCAGGGGGGCCGGTCGTCTTCGTGGCAGCTGGGTCAGGTGGTCCTTTGGCAGGGCTGGTCCAAGAGCAAGAGAGCGCGGGCCTTCCCGGTCGTGCCTTATGAAGGCTTTCTCCTAGCCTCACTCCCCCCGCCCCACCACTCGGGAAGAAGGGGTCCGAGGCTACCCGCGGTGAGCGGCGCGAGATTTGACCTGCCCGCGAGCAGACCCTACAACGTAGAAATGATAGTAATAAGTAAGCTGTCATCCTTAGGTGGGATGACGTTGTCGTGTTAAAATTCTCTCAAACGGATCAAGGGTTCTAATCTTGGCAGCTATTCGGGAACTGTACGCTTCAATTTGTGCATTTCAACAAACGCATGCATGCTTTCACGAAAGTAGAGCCTTGCAGGGCGAGCATCGGGGTCTAAATGAAACCCAGCCATCCGGGACCGCCAGAGGCTGTGCAGACCGATTAACATGACGGTATCCAAAGGCACGCCATCTTCGTTATCTGTTGACAGGAACCTGATGCTACGTGTATCTAACGGTAAGTCTTTTTTAAGGGTTCTTTGCAGCACGTCCCAAAAATAAACCCCCTCCCAACAGTGTAGAAAAACATGATCTATTGTCTCAGGCTGTTTGCATATTAAACAAAGTGACCCCCATGGCAGAAAAAAGCCCCTGTCCTCAAGAAATGTTTTTACCGATAACGTTCCAGTATGCAGCTTAAAGAAAAACGTTTTTACTCCGGGGGAAACTGGCATCCTTTTTACCCGCTTCAATACATCTTGACCCGGATAGCCGCTGTACAAGGCTCTGTACACAGGAACGGAGAAAAAGTCATCGCATACATCCTTATACAATTTTTTCCTATTGACTGAGCACAAATATTCAACCAAAAAACGAGTTGTCAAAATTTTGACACTGTTTACGACCTCTCTTAAAAAACCAAAGAGGCGCCCTGGCATACTTTCTGTGGCAACAACAAAATTTGGCAACGCCCGCACGAGCCTTACTTGGCAAACAGTGCGCAGAAATGGATCAGTGACGTCGCGGAAGAAAAGGAATCTGTTTACGAGCTGTCGTGCGAATAAGTGTGCTAGCCCAAGACCCCCGTCTTTGACACTCCGAAACAAGTTATCCCGTCTACACCTTTCCCAATTTGACGCCCAAACAAAAGCGGCAAACACCCGATGCAGCCTCTGAATGTTTAACCTGGAACAGTGAAGCGTTTGCATTACATACCACAACTTGGCAACAAAAAACAGATTACACACCGTTGCGCGTGCAAAGATAGAAAGCGGCACACCGCTCCATTTGTCAGCCTTCTCACGGATTTCTTGGGCTTGATCGCGCCAAAATGGCTCACTGTCTTCATAGCATTCTAGAGGCACACCCAAGTACTTAACCGGTGTTGCGGCCCAAGTCACATTGGCAAACGTGTAAGGCGTCGATGGCCACTCTCCGTGTCAAAACCCTAGACACTTTCCCCAATTCACTGGACTTCCAGTTGTCGTGCTGAAATCTTTCACGGCATCGACTGCCACGCTAACGCTCTCTCTGTTCGCACAGAAGACGGCTACGTCATCGGCATACGCCAAAAGTTTGACCTCCGTCATGTGGACTTGGAAGCCCTGTACATCTTCATTCTCAAGGATTGACAAGCACAAAGTTTCAATATAAATGCAGAACAGAAGCGGGCTGAGGGGGCAATCCTGACGCACCGAACGTCGCAAGTTTACGGGTGCACCGAGTTCCTTGTTGACAATTAATCTTGTAGTGCAGTTTCGGTACGCCAAGGCCACGCCCCCACTGATAACAGAACCCACATTAATGTAATCTAGAACTGCAAACAAGGCATCATGTGAAACACAATAAAACGCTTTGTCAAGGTCGAGCTGTAGAACCGCGACGCTACCGCATGTTGCGTCACAACACTGCAGTACGCATCTGGCCTTATGTATGTTCGTAGCAATGGCCCTTCCCTTGATGCCGCAAGTCTGGTGAGGCCCAACAATCTCCTTAATAACGGTCTGTAATCTGGCTGCTAGTACTTTCATTAGTATTTTGTAATCAACATTTGTTAGGGCTATTGGCCTGTATGACGTCACCAATCTCAATTTCTCAGTTTGTTCTGTTTTGGGGATTAGTACAGTATGTGACGACGCAAAAGAAGGCGGCAACAAGTTAAGATCATAGCCTTCGTTAAATACTGCAGCTAACAATGGGGACAACACTTTTTTAAATGCTTTATAAAAAGCCGCGCTCAAGCCGTCAGGCCCTGGCGACTTTCCTGGATTTAGATTATCAATGGCACGCTCAACTTCATGCTCGGAAATCGGCAGCTCCAACCTTTCTGTGGTGTCAGCATCTAGTCGTGGCAAGGAAGAAAGAAACACGCGCTTAAACCTGTCCATGTTCATGTCGCGAAAAGCAAACAGTTGCTGATAGTATTCGTAAAACGCACGTGCAATGCCGTCTTTATCTGTCACGAGGTTGCCGTTCCACTCTATTTCTTCTATGTCGTTTCGACGAGCATGCGCTTTCTCGAGACCGAGAGCCCGTTTAGTGGGCGTCTCGCCTGCTGCGCATCTTTCGGCCCGGGCGCGAACGAGCGCTCCTCGATAACGATCCTCTTCTAATAACTCAATTCTCTTTTTCAGTTTTCCAATATCCTCATTATCGACCCCTGGCTCTTTGCACTCGTGCGCTATTAACTGACTTAGTGTCGCCCTTAAACATGCTTCTTGCTTTTCATCATGTCGAATACAACTGGCTCTTTCTATAGCTTTCATCTTAATTTCTTGTTTGCACCATTCCCACTGCTCTCCAATGGTGGTGCACAGCCGTTGTTCTATCTCTTTAAGCTTCCCTGCAATTATTTCAACTAAAGCTTCATCTTCTAAGAGTTTGGAGTTTAGCTTCCACAGTCCCCACACAAATTTTTTCCTTCGGTTTCTTGGGCCGATTGTACATTTCATAAGACAGTGATCCGAAAAAGACACTGGCATAACGACATAATTTTGGCATTTCGGAATCGCATCCAACGATAAATAAATACGGTCGAGCCTGGCATGATTAGAACCTTGAAAATGCGTGTATTTCACGCTGCGCGCTCCCTCCAAACACTCCGCTACATCATCTAGAGCAAATTCGCCAACTAGCTGCGACAAAACATCCGTGCTTGCGTCTCTAAAGGCGCGGCTACTTGTCTTATCTCGAGCACTTAAGACACAATTGAAATCGCCCATAATGACGAGTTGTCGCCCAGTATTTAGATATCGCTGGATGCTCACGAAAAAATTTAACCTTTCATCAGCCGCATTCGGTGCATAAACACAAAGAACGCGCCATTCACTTATGAAAAACGAAGTCACACACAATAAAGCGACCCTGCATACATGCAATCACTTCCTGCACTGTCAGTCCTGGCAACTTCTTAACGAACAGAAGGCACCCGGCCGATGTGCCAACCGCGTGACTAACAGCCACATCGTACCTCGACGTGAAACGCTGCACCATGCTCCCCGTGTCCTCTTCCCCTTCTATTTTGGTTTCCTGAACCGCCAACACGTCCACGTCCTGGTCCGTTAAAATACGGTATACCTGACTTTGCTTTCTTTTCGATGCAAACCCACGGACGTTAAACGTTGCTACGCTCAGTGACTGTTGCATCGCCATTTTCGTACTTTAGAAGGACGTTGGGAGCATGGTGCTTACCTTTCGCGCCTAGCACGTCGCTAGACGCTTCCAGAAGTCCCGCCGCCATCGTAATTATTGGGCTCGACGTGCTGCGAGAGCGGCTTTTCGGCTGCCCTCCGGCCCGTCGCGATGTTAGGTTGCGGTCTGAAGGAAGGTCGTCGCCCCTGCACAGTTTTCGTAGGTGGTTCCTCGGCGTTGCCAGAGGCCTGCTTATCCGCCCCGTCACCGGCGTCGGCGTGCGGGCGCTTCGACGCACTGCCAGCGCTCGTTGACCGGCCGCCGTTTTCCGCATTCGTGTTCTCAGCCGCCGATGTTTCCGGAGTACTTGTCCCTTGAAGGGGCGCTTCCTCGCTCACAGGCGCCTCCGAAACAACGGATGGCAGTGCCTGTGTCTTGTCCACGCCCTCGCCCGCCTCCTTTTCCGTGGGCGTCGGAGTTGTCACGCTGAGGGCCACCGCAGAGCTCTCCACACCATCGTTCCCTTTGGCTGCCTCCTCAGCCTCGACGACGTCCATAATGTCTCCCGGTGTCTACTCTCTGAGCGCTGGCACCGTTGCGGCAGCGCATGTGCGGACACACCCATCTTCGGAATGTCCGAAACGTCGGCAGCGTGAGCAGCGAGGTACCTTGCATTCACGTCGGACATGTCCGCTGCCCTGACAACGCAGACACTGCATGGGCCGCCCAGGCACGACCACAAGGGCCAGCTCACCGGCGACTCGTATCTGGTGGGGGAGGTCGTCCGCTTTCATTCCAGGCTTCAGCTTGAGCAGCACTATCCTTGTGGTGGAGCCCTTTTCTTTCACACCTTGCACACGCCAACGCTCACGGGTTACCTCTGTCACGTTCCGGAAGGCCGCAAACGCAGTCCGGATATCTTCGTCGGCGACGCCGTGCAGCATCCAGTGTAGCCGAAGTTTCAGCACCTGGTCCTCGGGGTCGAATATAACACACCGGCGTCCTTTAACTGGAAGCTCCTTGAAAGCCGCCAATCGCTTTGTTGCTTCAGCGCTGTTGAGAGTCACCGCCCAAACATGGTTGATTTGGTACGCCCCCAACGCTACTACGTCGGGGAGCGCACCCGCTTGGGCGAGGGCGTCACGAAAATCTTCGACCTTGTAAGGCCGCGCTCGCACGTCGCCGTGCAAAAACACGGTGTTTAGAACAACACGTCCTGTTGGCAGGTTCGGCAAAATAATCTCGTAATCCTTATCGGCTTCCATGTCGGACCTGTTTCCGCGGCCAGCAAGGGCCGCTATCGCCGCTCCACCGGAGCTCATGATTCTGCGACCGTACACGACAGTAGCCGGAAGTAGAATGAGACCACGCCAGAACGCGGTGAACGAGAGCAAGTGGGTGCACAAGAAACGTCGAAGGGAGTTTAAGTGGTAAAAAAAAAGAAAAAACAAAGCGCAGGTCCCACCGAGATTTGAACTCGGATCGCTGGATTCAGAGTCCAGAGAGCTAACCATTACACCATCAGACCGCATTTTCCGACGCCGGGAATCGAACCCGGGCCTCCTGGGTGAGAGCCAGGTATCCTAGCCACTAGACCACGCCGGATTTTTTTTTCTTTATTGCCGATTTTGACACAGAACCAAAATTACAAAAAATTGTAAAACACCTCAGCCCAATGCGGCTGATACAAGGGTGATTAAAATCTTTTCAATACAGCCAAGTCATCTAGTACAGAGAGACAGTCAGGCTGTTCAGCTCGTGCCCGGTATACTTCTCTCAGGCACACGACACTTGCAATGAAGTTTTCTCGCACAGACCGCACGTTTACATCTGCATGCCGCACCTGCATTCTGGTTTTCCACAAGCTGTGGAGGCTGACCAGCATCAGTAAGTCATAGGGCACTCCTGTTTCATTTTGGATGGGCAAAAATCTAATACCGTAGGGGTCCAGGGGTAGATCTTTCTTGATAGTTCTTTGGAGGACGTCCCAGTGAAAGATGGGATCCCAACAATCCAGGAATACGTGTTCTATTGTCTCGGGTTTCTTGCATAGGATACAGTTGGTTGTCCAGGGGACGAAAATCCCCTTTTCGTTCAGCCATGTTTTAACAGGGAGCGTATTTGAATGTAACTGGTAGAAAAACGTTTTCATAGATGGGTTAACTGGCATGCTTTTAACTCTTTTTAAAACATCCTGCCCTGGACTCTCACGGTGCAGGCTTCGGTAAAGAGGAATTGGCATCATTACATCCACTAATTCCTTATACAGCTTTTTCTTAGATACTTTACTCAAGTAGTCAAGAGAAAACCGCACTTGGAGAAGCTTGCACGAGAGTACAACCTCTCTCATGTACCCCACGACGGAACCACGCATATTCTCACTCGAAGACACCACAATTTCAGGAAGCAGCCTTTGCAATCGCAGCTGAATAACAGTCCGCAAAGAACTGTCCGACTGGTCACGGAGGAACATAAATCGTGATACAAGCTGGCGTAAAAACAAATGAACAAGACCAATGCCACCACCTTTGACAGGAATAAACAAATTGGTGCGACTGGTTCGCTCCCATGTCGACGCCCAGACAAAAACAGCAAAGACACGGTGAATCCTTTGAATATTGACTCGGGATGCACTCAATACATTCATTAGGTACCATATCTTTGACACAAGGAAAATGTTACAGACAGAGACGCGCGAAAACATCGATAGCTGCCTCCCTTGCCACGAGTCGGCCTTCTCCTTCGCCCTTGACGCTTCATCGTTCCAGCAGTCTTTGGGATCCCGATAACATTCGAGAGGTACGCCAAGATACCGCGTTGGCAGTTTTGACCACTGCAACCGACAGAAGTGTTCCGGTGCATCATCCCAATTACCGTGCCAAACCCCACAGCTCTTGTTCCAGTTTATCAGGCAGCCAGTTTGTTGACAGTACTTTTCGACTAGGCTGGTAACTTCAGTAACACTGTTCTTGTTTGAGCAAAAAATGGCAACATCATCTGCATAGGCGAGGACTTTCATATGGGATGACTGCAGTTGAAAGCCGGAAATACGGTTACTGTTAATTATGGCCAAGCAGAGTGGCTCTATGTAAGTCGCGAACAGTAGGAGCGAAAGAGGGCATCCCTGCCTCACTGAAGAATTAACTTCTATTCGGTCGGTCAACTCCCTATTTACGATTACTCGCGTGCTGCAGTTCGCATAAGCCATTCTCACGCCTTCCGCTACAACACGCCCTACGTTCAAATGGTCAAGAATGCAAAAAAGAACGTCATGTGAAACCCGATCGAAGGCCTTCGCAAGATCCAACTGAATCATTGCAATGCGCACCCCAAGGGCGTCACAGCATTCCAGTATGCTACGTGCAACGTGTATGTTTGTCGCGATGCTCCGTCCTTTGATGCCACAAGTCTGGTGTGGTCCAACCAATGTTTTGATTACGCCCTGTAATCTCTTTGCTAGAACTTTCATATATATCTTGTAATCTACGTTGGTGAGGCTTATCGGCCGATAAGAGCCCATCAACAAGCGCTTCTCCGGGTCATCTGTTTTGGGAATCAGGACAATGTGTGATGTAGTAAAAGATAGTGGAACTTTTTTGCGCTCGTATGCCTCAGAGAGCACATTGAGCAGAAACGGAGTTATCATGCATTTGAATTCTTTGTAGAAACTGGCGCTTAGTCCATCTGGGCCAGGTGCTTTTCCGTTTTGCAATTCATCTATCGCGGATTCAATTTCTCCGACACTAATTGGCATCTCAAGGCGCACCTTCACTTCATCCTCAAGCCTTGGCAATAGGGGCAGAAAATGAACCAGAAATGCTTCATCCATCTCCCGCTTATTTCCGAGAAGGCCGTTAAAGTGGTCCATTATAACCTTCCGGATAACTTTCGTGTCGCTAGAAACTTCAGTCCCGTGTCTTATCTGCGCGATTTCTTTCTGGCGAATGTAACGCTTTTCGTCGGACAAAGCCCGTTTCGTAGGCGTTTCACCAGTCCAAAATTTCTCAGACCTAGAGCGAATGACGGCTGCTTTGTACCTGTCTGTGTCTATTTGTTCAAGCTGGCTTTTTACTTCTCTCAATTCTTTCAAAAAAAGGCCGGGCTCAGAACTTTCCATGTAGGTCAGGAATTTTAACCGCTCATTCAATTCAGTTTCCTTTTCTTTCTCTTTATGCTTATTAAGACAACTCTTTTCTATTGCTTTACGTTTCACCCATTCTTTGAAATCTTCCCACTGAACAGCCAAGCTGTCAGTCTGCGTCTCTAGTAAGCTGTGCAGTTCATTTGTAGTTTCATTTATGAAATCTTCGTCTTCCAACAGCTTAGCATTAAATTTCCACAAGTGCCAGTTAAAGGACGTATGTTTCTTTTTTTCACCAAAGGTTGCGATTACGAGGCAGTGGTCGCTGAATGCAACAGGCTGAACATCATAGTCCATGCAGAGATGCAGGAGTTCCGCAGACACATACAGCCTATCCAACCTAGCATGGCTGTCACGCTGGAAATGTGTATATTGAGGGCTATTACCGTAAGTAAACATTTCGCCGATGTCTTCTAAGCAATGGTCACGTACAATACTATTCAATAATTGAGCACTTTTTTCGCGCACCGGCAGGCGCTTCATACGGTCCGCCGACTAGACCACGCTCGGAACGCGGTGAACGGGAGCAAGTGGGTGCACAAGAAACGTCGAAGGGAGTTTAAGTGGTAAAAAAAAAGAAAAACAAAGCGCAGGTCTCACCGAGATTTGAACTCGGATCGCTGGATTCAGAGTCCAGAGTGCCAACCATTACACCATGAGACCGCATTTTCCGACGCCGGGAATCGAACCCGGGCCTCCTGGGTGAGAGCCAGGTATCCTAGCCACTAGACCACGCCGGAACACGGGGAACGAGAGCAAGTGGGTGCACAAGAAACGTCGAAGGGAGTTTAAGTGGTAAAAAAAAGAAAAACAAAGCGCAGGTCTCACCGAGATTTGAACTCGGATCGCTGGATTCAGAGTCCAGAGTGCTAACCATTACACCATGAGACCGCATTTTCCGACGCCGGGAATCGAACCCGGGCCTCCTGGGTGAGAGCCAGGTATCCTAGCCACTAGACCACGCCGGAACACGGTGAACGAGAGCAAGTGGGTGCACAAGAAACGTCGAAGGGAGTTTAAGTGGTAAAAAAAAGAAAAACAAAGCGCAGGTCTCACCGAGATTTGAACTCGGATCGCTGGATTCAGAGTCCAGAGTGCTAACCATTACACCATGAGACCGCATTTTCCGACGCCGGGAATCGAACCCGGGCCTCCTGGGTGAGAGCCAGGTATCCTAGCCACTAGACCACGCCGGAACACGGTGAACGAGAGCAAGTGGGTGCACAAGAAACGTCGAAGGGAGTTTAAGTGGTAAAAAAAAAGAAAAACAAAGCGCAGGTCTCACCGAGATTTGAACTCGGATCGCTGGATTCAGAGTCCAGAGTGCTAACCATTACACCATGAAAACGCATTTTCCGACGCCGGGAATCGAACCCGGGCCTCCTGGGTGAGAGCCAGGTATCCTAGCCGCTAGACCACGCCGGAACACGGTGAATGAGAGCAAGTGGGTGCACAAGAAACGTCGAAGGGAGTTTAAGTGGTAAAAAAAAAGAAAAACGAAGCGCAGGTCTCACCGAGATTTGAACTCGGATCGCTGGATTCAGAGTCGAGAGTGCTAACCATTACACCATGAGACCGCATTTTCCGACGCCGGGAATCGAACCCGGGCCTCCTGGGTGAGAGCCAGGTATCCTAGCCACTAGACCACGCCGGATTTTTTTCTTTTCTTTATTGCCTGTTTTGACAACGATAACAAACAAACCCACAAACAAACCGCTAAAACACGTGAACCGGCCTATGGTCAACGTGGTTGTTTAAAACTTCTTGAGGGCTGCAAGTTCATCCAGCACGCCAAGCCATTCGGGTAGCTCCGATTGGGCTCGGTAACATTCCCGCACACGCACAACACTTTCAATGAAATTTTCTCTTACAGGTCGAATGTTTACATCGGCATTTCTCACTGACATCCTGGTTTTCCATATGCTGTGGAGGCCCAGTAGCATGATGAGATCATATGGAACATCTCGGTCATCTTCTACCGCTAAGAACCGGATTCCATACGGCGTGATTGGCAGATCTTTCTTTATTGTTCTTTGTAGAATGTCCCAATGGAATACCGGATCCCAACATTCTATAAACACATGCTCGACTGTCTCAGGCTTTTTGCAGAGCATACAGTTAACCGTCCATGGCACAAAAATGCCCTTTTGTTCTAGCCAGGTTTTAACTGGCAGAGTGTTAGTATGGAGTTTGAAGAAAAAACTTTTCACGTTAGGATTTACTGGCATACGTTTCACCCTTTTCAGAACATCTTGCCCTGGGCCTCCGCAGCTAAGCTGTCGATACACTGGTGCAGGCAGCATGACATCCAACAAATCTTTATACAGTTTCTTTCTCGACACATAACTTAAATAATCTAAAGAAAAGCGCACTTTCAGCATGTTAAAAGCCGTGACAACTTCGCGCCAAAATCCTCTTACGGCTGTCGTTCTTTTATCAGAACAGGACACCAAATACTCAGGCAAAGCATTGCGCAGGCGCACTTGCACAAAAGTACACAAAAAGGGATCATTCTGGTCCCGCAGAAAAATAAAACGCGACACAATCTGTCTGATAAACAAATGCACAAGCCCCACTCCCCCTTTTCGAACCAAAAGAAACAGATTTGTCCGACTCGTACGTTCCCATGTGCTTCCCCACACGAAAACAGCAAAGATTCGATGTATTTTTGGTATGGTTACGCGCGACATGAACAATACCTGCAAGACATACCACACTTTTGCAACCAAGAAAAGGTTGCAAACAGTTGCTCGTGTGATCATAGATAGATTCCGGCCGTTCCATGCTTGCGTTTTCCTTCTGAGATTCTCTATTTCCCTATTCCAGTATTCATCAGTGTCATTGTATTGGTCAAGTGGTACACCCAAGTACTTTGAGGGCAGCGCTGTCCATCGCACATTGGCAAACACTTCAGGCTTTTGATCCCACTCCCCGTGCCAGAATCCAGATGATTTCTCCCAGTTAACACGGCAGCCCGTTTTAGCGCAGAAATCAGCCGCCACTCTAACAGTTTCTTGAACGCTTTCTTTGTCTCTACAAAAAATAGCGATATCATCTGCGTACGCAAGCATTTTTACCTCCGTTGCTTCCAGCGCGAAACCGCGTATCATTTCGTTCTGTATCATGCTCAAGCATAACGGCTCTAGGTATAAAGCAAAAAACAACGGGGATAATGGACAGCCCTGCCTCACAGACGACTTGTCTGGCACTCTTTCGGTGAGATTCTTATTTATAATAATTCGCACTGCACAATCAGAGTAAGCCATTTTGACTCCCTCTGTAATAACACTTCCTATGTTCACAAATTCTAGGAGATTAAAAAGCACTTCATGGCACACTCGATCAAAAGCTTTTGCTAGGTCGAGCTGCATCATCGCAACTCGTCCATCAAAAGTATCGCAACACTCCAAAACACTTCTCGCCACATGTATATTGGTCGTAATACTTCGTCCTTGTATTCCACAAGTTTTGTGTGGTCCCACTAGGTCTTTAATGACGCTCTGTGTCCTTCTCGCTAGAACTTTCATAAGGATTTTGTAATCTACATTGGTGAGGCTTATCGGCCGATAAGACCCCACCAAAAGCAGCCTTGCTGAGTCCTCATACTTTGGAATCAATACAACGTGGGCAACTTTGAAAGATGGCTGCAATTGTTTTGTTTCATAGGCTTCTTCGATTACTCTAAGCAGGACCTGACTTAGTTCATCTTTAAAGGCTTTATAGAAAGCTGCACCCAGGCCGTCGGGCCCAGGGGACTACCCGGCATTTAACTGGTCAATTGCTTTCTCTATTTCTGTTATACTGATTGGCGCTTCAAGTCTTTCCTTCTCACTCTCATCTAATTTGGGCATTAATCGCAAATAGTCACGTTCAAAGCCGCCCTTCTTCACTTGCTCCTGTCCTAGCAAAGCTTGATATTGCTCAAAAAAGGCGCGTTTTATCTTCTCTGGATCAGTGGTTTCTTCATTTCTGTACATTATTTTTTGTATTTCTTTTTTCGAGGCATAGCTCTTTTCATCGCTCAGTGACCGCTTAGTGGGCGCCTCACCCATCCATAATCGCTCAGTGCGTGCCCGCACAACGGCCCCTCGGTACTTATCTTCATTGGCCTGCTCTAGCTTTCTTTTAACTTCCTTTATCTGGTTCATGCATAAACCAGGCTGCGCAGATTCTATGTTCAGCAATAGTTTCAACTGGCTGGGCAATTCTTTTTCTTTCTGTTTTTCTTCGCGTCTTAGTATGCTTGCTCTCTCAATAGCTTTCATTTTTACGTCATTTTTGAAACCTTCCCACCTTTCCAACCAGCTTTCGGCTCCAGACACATGCAATGACTTCAGTAAATTATTTACCTCGCAAACGAAGCTGTTGTCGTCCAGAAGTTTGGCATTAAATTTCCATAAATCCCAATTAAATCTCACCTCCTTTAATTTTGATCCTAAGGTGAAGGAAACCATGCAGTGGTCAGAGAAGGATACTGGAATGACTTCGTAGTTTTCGCAGAGCGGCGCCAGATGCACCGATATGTATATGCGATCGAGCCTGGCATGGCTTTCACCCTGGAAATGAGTAAACTGTGCCTGACTGCCGGTGATAACATGCAGCCAACATCAATTAAGTCGTACTCCTCTACGAGCTCATCCAGAACCTGCACACTTTGATCATTTAGAGTACGGACTTTAGCTCGGTCCTCTGGCCTGCAAACGCAATTGAAGTCTCCCATAAATATAACATGTCGCTCTGTTTTCAAATACTGCTCGAGGTTTTCAAAAAAAATTCTGCGATCGGTTTCTTTGTTAGGCGCATAAAGACACACAACACGCCACAATAAATCACAGAATGAAAAATCCAGGATAACAAAACGGCCACTTTCGCAAACAATGACTTGTTCCTCCAAAATCCCAATACTGTTACGTACAAAGAGCGCGCATCCCGCCGATGTTCCAACCCCATGAGCTATACAAACATTGAAATGAGTTCTAAAGGGCTGCACCATGCGGTCCGTTTGGTCCTCGCTGCTGACCTTCGTTTCTTGGACAGCAACGATGTCCAGCTCGTTTTCGATAAGTAGCCTACTAACCTGGCACTGCCTTCGCCTACTTGCCAAGCCCCGAACATTCAATGTTGCTACACGGAGGGATTTTTTAAAGTTTGCTGCCATATTTACACTAGGACACAAGGACCGCACGGAGCTTACCTCGACAATCTGAGGTACGCCGCTGGTGTTGAAAACCGCGGCACTCGACTTTTCTGCCCCCGCAGCAAGATAGTAGTCCTCGTCATTGTTTTGGCCCTTGATACAGCTCCATGATGCACGCTAATTGCACTTTCGTGGGCAGGAACAAGACTGGCCCCCGCTGCTACGAGGGCTCCGTGCCGCCCCCTCTGCGGTCGGGCGGAATGTTCGGCTTGGGCTTGAAACTCGGCCGCCGAGTAGCAGACGTCTTGGGAGGCGGTTCCACGTCGGCGCTGTCGCCCGCGACGACTGTTTCCTCGTGCACTCTTGTTCCTGGCAGTGCACTTGTGGTGTCCATGGTTTGCTCACCATCCCACCAGCCCCCCGTCGACACTACTTCCAACTCCTTGCCGGAGTCTTCTTTCGCAGTCCCCGCCCCCGAGGGGGTGGTGTTGCCTTGATCTTGTTGGTCGCCTTTGCTGACGGCGCCTTGAGTGTCCTCGGTGGCTTCAGCCTTGTCGCCCGTTGGAGACTGCACGGGCACATTCCCAGCCCCTCTGGAAGCCTCTTCAGCGTCTTCGTCATCCATAACGAGCTCGGTCACATCGTTCTTTTTCGGCTGACCGGTGATGGTTGCGTAGGTTTTAACGCAGTCCGTATCGTTGTGACCAAAGCGCCGGCATCGGGAACAGCGCGGGACTTTTCAATCACGCCGTATATGGCCCTTACTGTTGCAGCGCAAACACAAGGGTGCCCGGTTCGGTACCACAACCAAGGCCAGCTCACCGCCCACACGCACCTGATGGGGCAGGTCTTCCACACTGACACCGGCCTTCAACTTCAGGGCGACGAGGCGCGTCATCGACGACCTGTCGGTAATGCCGTAGATACGCCACTTCTCCCTGGTCACTTCAGTTACCTTGCCATAATTTGCCAGCGCAGCCCGCACATCATCGTCGCTGACTCCATGAAGGAGCCAGTGAAGCTTAAGCCTGACGTCTTGGTTGTTCGGGTTTATAACCAGACACCGCCGCTCCTTCACCAGCATGTCGCCTTTAGCGAGCATGCTCTTCACCGCTTCCGCTGTCTTGAAAGTTACCGCCCATACATGGTTCATTTGGTACGCCCCCAGGGCGATAACATCTGGGAGTGCTCTCATATTAGCAAGGGCGTCTCTGAAATCTTCGACGCGGAAAGGCCGCGCTCTCACATCGCCGTGCAAAAAAAATTGTGTTCAAAACAATCTCACCTGATGGCAGTTGCGGCAGTATCACTTGATAATCCTGGTCAGCAGTGTCCAAAGTCCTGTTACCGCGGCCCGACTGGGCCGCTGAACCCGCTCCGACGGAGCTCATGATAGCACGTCCGTCACGCTCGGTGGCCGGAAATGGGGCACTAGACCACGCCGGAACGCGGTGAACGGGAGCAAGTGGGTGCACAAGAAACGTCGAAGGAAGTTTAAGTGGTAAAAAAAAACAAACAAAGCGCAGGTCTCACCGAGATTTGAACTCGGATCGCTGGATTCAGAGTCCAGAGTGCTAACCATTACACCATGAGACCGCATTTTCCGACGCCGGGAATCCAACCCGGGCCTCCTGGGTGAGAGCCAGGTATCCTAGCTACTAGACCACGCCGGATTTTTTTTCTTTGTTGCCGGTAAACAATACATGCGCAGGAATAAGAATCGCTAGCCAAACATTGGCTGAGGCGACGGATTAAAACATTTCCATGTCGATCAATTTGTCAATAACTGCCGCCCAGTCCGGTGGCTAAGGTTGACTGCGGAGAACATCTCTCAGGGAGGCTGCACTTTCTATAAAGTTTTCCCTGACTGGTCGCACATTTGCGTCCGCGTGCCTAGCCGCCATCCTCGTTTTCCAGATACTGTGGAGGCCCAGTAGCATAAACATGTCGTATGGCACTTCGTCACTTTCTATAGGTAGGAACCGGATGCCATAAGGAGTAACAGGTAGGTCTTTTTTTAATGTTCTTTGCAAGATATCCCAGTGGAAAACAGGGTCCCAGCAGTCGATAAACACATGTTCGATGGTCTCGGGTTTTTTGCACAGTGTGCAGTCGACGTTCCATGGTACGAAAATGCCTTTATCGTTTAGCCATGTTTTCACCGGAAGGGTAGCAGAGTGTAGTTTAAAGAAAAAAGGATTTGACGTTCGGTCTTACCGGCATCTTCTTAACTCGATTTAGCACATCTTTGCCTGGGCCTCCGCAGTAAAAGGATCGGTATAAGGGTACAGGTATAGTTGGTTTATGGTTTTATGGGGTTTAACGTCCCAAAGCGACTAAGGCTATGAGAGACGCCGTAGTGGAGGGCTCCGGAAATTTCGACCGCCTGGGATTCTTTAACGTGCACTGACATCGCACAGTACACGGGCCTCTAGAATTTCTCCTCCAAAGAAATTCTAGCCGCCGCGGCCGGGATCGAACCCGCGTCTTTCGGGTGAGCAGCCGAGCACCATAACCGCTGAGCCACCGCGGCGGCGGTACAGGTATAAAGATATCTAGCAAATCCTTGTACAATTTTTTCCTGGGTACAGAAGTCAGATACTCTGTCGAAAAATGAGAGCTCAAAATGTGAAATGCAGCCACAACTTCACGTAAAAACCCAGTTACAGCACGCTTCGTGGCTGGGAAACTGGACACAACAAATTCCGGTAACACACTGCCTAAGCGCACCTGCAACATTGTGCACAACAGAGGATCGGTTTGATCACGTAGAAACAAAAATCTTGAGACAACTTGTTTCAGAAACAATTTGGAAAGTCCAAGGCCACCCCTTTTGACCGGAAGGAACAGATTAGCTCGACTAGTTCGCTCCCAATTCGAGCTCCAAATAAAAACAACAAACACTCTATGCAGCTTCTGCACGTTTGCTCGGGTGATGAGCACGAACTGCAACAAATACCAAATTCTGGCTATTAAAGATACATTGCACACACTTGCACGCGCGAAAACAGAAAGGTCACGTCCTTTCCATCCATCCGCTTCTTTCCTTGCACTCTGCGTTACCTCACCCCACAACTCTGTACTGTTCTTATAGTGCTCTGAGGGTACCCCCAAATAATTCGCAGGGGAGGTCGTCCATTGCATGTTAGCAAACACTGCGGGTGTGCTCTCCTAATCACCGTGCCAAAATCCAATGCACTTATCCCAGTTAACTTCGCACCCGGTCTTTTTGCAATAGGCCCCCGCAACTTTCACAACTTCTTTAACGCTTTCTTGCTCCGCGCAAAAGACAGCAATATCATCAACGGAAGCAAGCACTTTAACTTCCACTGGCTGAAGAGTGAAACCACAGATCCCATCATTGTGTAACAGCGATAACAGAAAAGGCTCAAGATAGATCGCAAAGAGCAGAGGCGAGAGCGGGCAGCCCTGCCTGACCGAGGAACAGACAGTCACCGGTTCAGTAAGCTGTTTGTTCACTATAATACGCGTAACACAGTTTTCGTACGCCATCTGTACACTTTGTAATATTACAGAGCCGACGTTGGCATATTCTAGAACGGCGAAAAGAATTTCGTGTGACACGCGATCGAAGGCCTTCGCCAAGTCAAGCTGCATCATGGCAACTCGTCCCACGAACGCATCGCAACATTCAAGAACAGTTCTAGCAATGTGCACATTCGCTCCAATGGTGCGACCTTTTATACGGCACGTTTGGTGCGGCCCTACAAGGTCCATTATAACCTTTTGCAGTCTATTGGCAAGAATCTTCATAAACACTTTATAGTCAACGTTGGTAAGGCTTATCGGCCGATAAGCTCCAACGGACAGCAGTTTAGCCTGGTCTTCACTCTTGGGCACTAAAACCACATGTGCTGTTTTAAATGACGGCGGCATTTTCTTAGTTTCATAAATTTCGGTGAAGACGCAGTGCAGAGCATGGGTGAGTTCGGTTTTGAAACTCTTATAAAAATCACTGCCTAGGCAGTCAGGACCAGGAGATTTTCCGGCACTCAGCTCTTCGATTGTTCTTCCCACTTCGCTTACGCTGATTGGTACCTCCAGCCCTTGTTTTATTTCATCTCCAAGCTTTGGCATACGAGACAAGAACGTATCTGTAAAGCCCTCTTCTTCAAGCTGACGGCGCCCAAACAATTCCCTATACTGCTCAACAAAAGCTAGCTGAATAACCTTGCTATCATTCGTTACCTCGTTTCTGTACCTAATTTGTTTTATTTCATTTTGAGTCGCGTACCTCTTTTCATCACTAAGCGAGCGTTTAGTAGGCACTTGGTCAAGCCAGAGACGTTCAGCACGCGCCCTTATCACGGCAGCTGTATACTTGTTTTTTTTTCTCGATAATCTCAAGTTTACTTTGTTTCTCTTATTTCTTTCTTATATAAATGAAATGAAATTTAAGCGCACACGAAAAACGCACACAAGAGGAGATACACACAGGACAGGCGCTAACTTCATCTGGAAATGAAATTTAAGCGCACACGAAAAACGCACACAAGAGGAGATACACACAGGATGTATCTTATATCTTATATCTTTCTTATATCTTTCTTATATCTTATATCTTATATCTTTATATATCTTATATCTTTCTTATATCTTTCTTATATCTTTCTTATATCTTATATCTTATATCTTATATCTTTATATATCTTATATCTTTCTTATATCTTCCCGGCTGGGAACTTTCCAGGCTTCCGAGCAAGTCAAGCTGGCAATGTAGTTCCTTTTCTTTAACACGTTTATCATGGCAAATAACGCTTGCTCTTTCAATCGCGTTCATTTTCACTTGCTGTTTGAAATCTTCCCATCTAATTACCCAGTTCCCAGGCTCTGCTGATAGCAATGCTTTAATACTTTCATTAACTTTACTACCAAAATGTTCATCCTCGAGTAGCTGTGCGTTAAACTTCCAAAGATACCACGAGAAACGAGATTTATTTTCTTTTTTCCCCAGGGTTAACGTAACTAAGCTGTGGTCGGTAAAAGACATGTTTTTCACTTCGTAGCTGTTGCACAGAGGAACAAGATCAAGGGACACATACGCTCTGTCCAATCTCGCGTGACTTTCACCCTGAAAGTGAGTAAAATGCGATGCTACCGAAATAACTTCAGCAACATCATCTAAACCATTTTCGTGTACAAGCGAATTCAACAATTCCGCACTTTTGTCGCGGACAAGTCTTTTTGTAGTTCTGTCCTCTGCTTTACATACGCAGTTAAAGTCACCCAAAAGCACAATTAACCGCTCACAGCATACGTATTGTTCAAGACGCTCAAAAAATTCCTCGCGCTCGTTCTCTTTGTTAGGGGCATACACACATATGATTCTCCATAGTAAATTGCAATAAAGAAAATCAACTACATGCAAACGGCCAGTTTGACACACAGTTAAATTTTGTTCGACAATCCCCTGGGAATTCCTAATAAACACGGCACAACCCCCCGATGTGCCAAACGAATGGCACACACAAATATTGTAACGTGTCGTAAAAGGCTGCACCATACGGTCCGTCTGTTCCTGTCCGACTTTGGTCTCCTGGACGGCTATTATGTCTAGGTCATTATCGAGGAACAACCGGCTTAGTTGGTACTGACGTTTTTTGGAAGCCAGTCCCCTGACATTAATTGTTGCAATGCGCAACGCTCCAATAGGTGTCGAAGCCATCTAGTTTAGGTACAGGAGCCGTTTGGTGCGTACCTCAGGACACAAGGCGACGGCGTGGGCGACTTGCCTAGTCCATGGTGCTCGTTGGGTACAGTGCCGGTATTCCAACGTCTCTTACACCTCGGCCTCATGCGTACGGACTGGATACCCAGCCCATGCAGTCCGTCACCGAAAAAGGCCATCTCGCGTCCACAGAAGCCACACACAACGCACTCACTCAACTGATACCTGTGCCACACGCGCACATAAAATGGCAGTAAATGCTTAAGGCCTTAAGTTTGTTAATGTCATTATTTTCGGAGTTGGTGCTACACGTCCACATTTAATGCCATTATCGAAAGTGACTATGACGATAACGCTTGCAAGGTAGTCAGAAGTTTCATCTGAATATAAACATTCCTAATGAGCACAATATATCGGGAATGTTGTTCAAATGTAATGTAAAAACGATTTTCTAGAAAATACGGCTGTTCCTGCTTTACATGTCGAAAAAGTTGCCATAAACTCGCATGTCAACACCCAAGAGTACCTGTCAATAAGGCTGGTTAAAACGGCGCTCTTCGCATCGAAAATGCAGTATATAAATGCCTCATCTGACTGAAAGTTAAGAATTAACCATTTCCTACTGGTTAGGAAGTTGTTACTAACAAAACTGCATGCTTTTCTGCGTGTGGAATGGGAACGAGAGTACGCATTGCACGGGCGAATGAGTTGTCGCGAACTCAGTAGGTTGCGAATGGCAGTAAGGCTAATGCCATTAAATTTGCGCGTGTGGCACCAAACGAATGCCATTAAAACTTAAGGCAGTAAGCACTTAATGGCATTAAATCTGTCCGTGTGGCACGGGTATAAGGCGGCGGCTTAGCCGCCGCTCGTTGATCGGCCGGTATATTCGGCCGCGGTTTCAGCGTCGCTCGCCTCACACCAACAGTCTTCTGCGGTGGCTCGTCGCCCTCGCTCTCCATTCGCACTGTGCTTGTGCGGTCGCTTTCCTCCCTGGTTGCTGGTTGACGCATCCGTCACTTCCATGCTTTCAGCAAGTTGGGGAACGACGGGAGCTGACGCCCCACTCCCCGAGAAGACTTCGTTCTTTGACGCCTTAACATCTGCAGGCGGCGCTTCCTGTTGCTGCAGCTTACTGCTGAGCTTCTCCGCGGTTGCGGATGTTCCAGGAGTCGACACAGCCGGGATTTTTTCCTTCTCCACTCCGTCACCTGCCTCTGCTGCAGCGTCTTCCGGGTGAGCCTCGTCCATGACAAGCTCGGACGAGACGTCATTGTTGACTGGGACGGCAGCGCTCGCGTACGTACGTACACAGCTGCTATCCTCATGTCCGTAACGGCGACAGGCGCCGCACCTTGGAACTTTGCACTCACGGCGAATGTGCTCAGTACCGTGGCAGCGCAGACACAGCGGAGCTCTGCCCGGTACAACCACGAGAGCCAGCTCACCGCCAACCCTGACTTCGTGAGGGAGGTCTTCCAGTTTCACGCCAGGATTCATTTTCAATGAAACCAAGCGCGTCGTCGACCCCTTGCTGGCGACACCCTGGACGCGCCACCGTTCCTTGGTGACTTCGCTCACCTTTCCGTACGGGGCGAAGGCTGCCCTCACGTCTTCGTCGGGCACGTTGTGCAGCAACCAGTGTAGCTTTACGCGGTCGTCTTGGTTTGCCGGTTCTATGACTAGACAGCGGCGGTCCTTCACTTTCACTTCCCGGGCAGAAAGAATTTTCTTCACCGCATCAGCACTGGTGAAGGTAATAGCCCACACATGGCTCATGCGATACGCCCCCAAGGCGATAACCTCGGGGAGCAACATCAGCTGAGCCAGCGCATCCCTGAAATCTTCGACCCGATAGGGGCGGGCCCGCACGTCAGCGTGCAAAAAGACTGTGTTTAACACAACATTTCCTGTAGGAAGGGTAGGCAGAATAACCTGATATTCATCTTCCGAAGCAAAATTCCTGTTTCCGCGGCCAGACATGGCCGCTGTAGCCGCTCCAATGGAGCTCGTCATCGCACGTCCGTCACGCTCGGTGGCCGGAAGCCGAATCTCCCTAGAAACGGCGAACGGGAGCAAGCGGATGCCCAAGGAACGTCGAGGGGAGTTTAAGTGGTAAAAAAAAAGAAAAAAAAAGAAACACAAAGCGCAGGTCTCACCGAGATTTGAACTCGGATCGCTGGATTCAGAGTCCAGAGTGCTAACCATTACACCATGAGACTTTTTTTTTTTCTTTCTTTATTGCCTGCTTAGCACATAACAAAATTTCAACACAACATTCACATTCCAAAACAGATAAAATCCGCCAGTGATGCTCTATTCAGCTGACGGTATTCAATTAAAAGGGCTTAAGTGCTGCAAGATGATCCAGCACTGGCATCCACTCTGGCTGCTCCTTCTGGGTCTTCAATACTTCTCTTAAATGCAATATACTCTCTATGAAGTACTCTCTGACAGATTTCACAATTTCATCAGCATGTCTGAAAGCCATGCGGTTTTTCCATATACTGTGCAGGCTCAGAGCCATGAACATGTCGTATGGGACCTCATTTTCTACGGGAAGGAAACGAATGCCATAGGGGGTAACAGGTAGCCGCTTGCTGAGCGTCCGCTGAAGAATGTCCCAGTGGAAAACTGCATCAGTACAGTCAAGAAACATATGCTCGATTGTCTCCGGTTTCCTACATATTATGCAATTTACTGACCACGGGACAAATATCCCTTTCTCCTGGAGCCATGGCTTCACTGGCAGTGTCCCTGTGTGTAATTGGAAGAAAAAGGTTTTCAGTGCTGGCCTAACCGGCATCTTCTTTACCCTTTTAAGGACATTTCCTTCTGAGCCTACACAGTATATGGAGCGGTAGATAGGTACAGGTAACCAAACATCGACAAGATCTTTATATAATTTTTTCCGTGGAACCGCGGCGAGATATTCCATTGAAAACCGAACTTTAAGCATTTGAAAAGCACGGACGACTTCCCAGAGAAAACCTCGCACTCTAGTACTTTTAACATTGCTGGAAGACACAATAAATTCTGGCAAAGCATCCTTCAGCCTCACTTGCATAACAGATCGCAAAAACCCATCCGTTTGGTCCCTAAGAAAGACAAACCTCGAAATTACTTGCCTTAAGAACAAATGTGCCAGTCCCAGCCCGCCACTTCCCACAGGACGAAACAGGTTTGTGCGACTTGTTCGCTCCCATCCCGTCCCCCAAATAAACACCGCAAAGACTCTATGCATTCTCTGGACGCTCGTCCGTGCCATGCATAGTACTTGAAGGACGTACCATACTTTCGCCACAACAAACAGGTTGCATACAGTGGCACGGCCGAAAATAGAAAAGTCTCGGCCGCCCCACTTGTCCGTATTTGTACGAGAACGCTGGGTTTCTTCCCGCCAGTAGTCTTCAGGTTTGCGATAGTGCTCTAGCGGCACCCCTAAATACTTTGATGGTGATGTTGTCCACTCAAAATTTTCAAAGCTCGCAGGCGCTCTGTCCCAGTTACCATGCCAGTAACCGAAACACTTGTTCCAGTTAATCAGGCTTCCTGACAACTTACAAAACCGTTTCGCATCTTTCACCGCCTCTGACACACTTTCCTTATCGCTGCAAAAAACAGCGATATCATCAGCGTAAGCCAGCACCTTGACTTCATTTGATAAGAACTGAAATCCCTTTACCCTTTCATTGCACATTAGCTTGAGACAAAAGGGTTCTAGGTACAGAGCAAATAATAAGGGGGACAAAGGACAACCTTGTCTTACTGACGATCGAACAGTGAAACTCTCAGTCAGTTCCTTATTGACAATGATGGCCGCGTTGCAGCCCGCATACGCCATTTCCACACCTCGAAGGAGCACCCGGCCCACTTTCACATGCTTTAGTATCGAAAAGAGAACAGTGTGCGCCACACGGTCAAATGCCTTTTCGAGGTCAAGTTGTAGCATGGCCACCCGCCCATCATATGCATCACAACACTCTAGAACGCTTCTTGCTACGTGTATGTTAGTCTCTATGGTGCGGCCCTTAATTCCACATGTTTGATGCGGACCTACAATCAATTTTATCACATTCTGCATCCTACTCGCCAGGACCTTCATAAAGATCTTATAGTCCACATTTGTGAGACTTATAGGACGGTAACTTTTCACTGACACACGCTTCATTGGATCGTCACTTTTCGGTATCAAAACAATGTGAGTTTTACGAAAAGATGGAGGCAGCATACCGCTTTCGTAAGCTTCAGCCATTACCTGGCGTAAAATATGAGCTAAGATGTTCTTGTACGCTTTATAAAACCCTGCACCAAGACCATCCGGTCCAGGCGATTTTCCAGGGCTTAACTCGTCAATAGCTCGCTCTACTTCAGCTACGCTTATCGGTGCCTCGAGTCTCTGTTTTTCATCATCGTCTAATACCGGCATCAGTGGCAGGAACTCGCTTGCAAAGCCGTCTTCCACGCTTGTCTCGTGTCCCAGTAATTCGTGATAATATTCTTCGAAAGCGCGTTGAATAGCCTTACTATCGCGCACGATTTCATTCCCGTACTCAATTTCTTTTATCTCGTTTTTTGTAGCGTGCCTCTTTTCATCACTGATTGCTCGCTTTGTCGGCGCTTCCCCCAACCACAGTCTTTCTGCGCGTGCCCGTATGGCCGCCCCCTTGTATCTTTCTTTATCGATTACCTCTAGCTTGCTTTTGATTTCCCGAGCATCTTTCGTGAACTTCCCTGGCTCTGCACTTTCCAGTGCCATGACCACATCAAGACGATGTTGCAACACTTTTTCCTCTTCATTTTGTTCATGGTGAAGCTCGCTAGCTCGTCCTATGGCGCTCATTTTGATTTCTACTTTAAACAGTTCCCATTCTCTTATGACGTTTCCTTTCGCCACTGAAAGTAAACTATCCATTTTGTTCGTAATTACCTTCTGAAAAGTTTCATCCTCTAGAAGCTTTATGTTGAATTTCCACAGGTCCCAATTAAACCGAGATTGCTTTCGTTTCGTTCCAACGGTAAACATCACTAACCTATGGTCACTGAAACTGACACTCTTAACTTGATAATTATTGCTCAATGACACAAGGCTTGTGGAAACGTATGCTCTATCAAGTCTAGCGTGACTTGCTCCTTGAAAATGCGTATATTGTGGTCTCCTACCATCGGACAAAATGCTGCCTATATCCTCAAGATTGTTTTCTTGGGCAATAGCCGTCAGGCGCCCTGCGCTTTGATCACGGATGGGCGTATTAGATACTCGATCTTCTGGGCCACACACACAGTTAAAGTCTCCCATCAGGACTGTGTATCGCTGAGTGCTGAGATACGGTTCCACCATGTTAAAAAAGGCACTGCGTTCATTGTCCTTGTTTGGTGCGTACACACAGATTACACGCCACTGTAAATTACAGAAAGAAAAGTCGCACAGAACAAAACGACCGGTATTACAAACAATTACCGATTCTTCTGTAGCACCTATCGAGTTTCTAATTAAAAGCACACATCCACCCGAAGTGCCAACAGAGTGGCAAACACACACGTTGTATCGGCTCCTGAAGGGTTCGACCATGCGGTTCGTTTGCTCTTCGCTTTCCACCTTAGTTTCTTGAATTGCCACAACATCAAGGTCATTTTCCAGAAGGAGGCGACACAGTTGGTACTGCCGTCGCCTCGCAGCTAGACCCCTTACGTTAATAGTTGCAAAACGAAGTGCCGTAGCTGAGCTGGCCATCATGTACGCGAAAAACCCAGACAAACCGCATGGTGCTCACCTTGATGCTCAGCCAGAATAACGACCAATCCAGTGACCTTCAGTCTTACTGCGTAAAATCCATGGGCATGGCGACGACGTTGCACGTTGTCGCGATGCTCGCTGGCTTCCTCGGTCGTCTTTCTCCCCCCTTGCCACAGCCGAGCTGTAGCCATCGTCACTGCGTTGGTGTAACCGGTGCCGGCCTTTTATCCGGCGGGAGGTTGGGCTTCGGGCGAAAGGACGCCCGACGTTGTCCCGTCGTTTTAGCTGGCGGCTCTCCCGCACTTGAAGGGGCTGGCGTTCCATCGCTAACGCTCTCTTCATGCGTCCTCTTTCCCGCTGCGCTGCTTGTGTCTGTCTGAGTAAGCTCCATTTTTTCGACGTCTCCGCCTGCTGTTGGCGCCTTCGCTGCATTGACCTTGTCTGCTTTGCCGCTGTCATCAATGGTAGTTTCTGCGGCGACCACTGCTTCCAGTTCCTTCGTTGCATCCTCGCTGCGCTTCTCCTCTACACTGTTAGATGCAGTGGCTAGATGGTCCGCTTTCGAACTTGCTCCTCCAGCTGCTTCTTCAGCTTCAGCCTCGTCCATGAGTAGTTCGGACTCGTCCTCTCTTCTCATGGGCCCTGTGACATTTGCGTAAGTCCTGACACATTGGGACTCGTCATGCCCAAAGCGACGACAGTGCGTGCACCGCGGGACTCGACAGTCACGTCGCACATGACCCACAGTACGGCACTTTAGACAGAGCGGGGCTCTGCCAGAGACCACGACCAGTGCCTGCTCCCCGGCGATTCGCAGTTGGTGTGGTAGGTCATCAATTGTGATTCCAGGCTTCAACTTCAAAGACACTGATCTCGTTGACGAACCTTTGTCCGTGACGCCTTGCACACGCCATAATTCCCGGCTGACGTCGGTCACTGTGCCGTACGGCGCTAAGGCCTCCCGCACATCTTCATCCTGAACGTTGTAAAGCAACCAGTGAATTTTCAATCTCACTGCCTGGTTCCCGGGGTCGACAATTATGCACTGCCGATCTTTCACTGTCACATCACGGGCGGCAAGCAGGCTTTTCATTCCTTCTGCACTCTTGAACGTGACCGCCCACACGTGGTTCATTTGATACGCCCCCAAGGCAACGACCTCGGGGAGCAGTGCCAAACGAACAAGTGCGTCGCGAAAATCCTCTACCTTGTAGGGCCTGGCTCTAACGTCGGCATGCATAAAAAGCGTATTCATGACGATACGACCTGTTGGCAGGCGGGGCAAAATAACTTCGTAATCCTGTTGACTTGATACATCAGACCTGTTTCCACGGCCAAGCTGGGCCGCTGATACCGCTCCGGCGGAGCACATGATCGCACGTCCGTTCGCCACGGCGGCCGGAAGTAGAATCTTCCATTACACCATGAGACCGCACTTTCCGACGCCGGGAATCGAACCCGGGCCTCCTGGGTGAGAGCCAGGTATCCTAGCCACTAGACCACGCCGGAACACTGCGATCGGGAGCAAGCGGATGCCCAAGAAACGTCGAAGGGAGTTTAAGTGGTAAAAAAAAAGAAGGAAAAAAGAAAAACAAAGCCCAGGTCTCACCGAGATTTGAACTCGGATTGCTGGATTCAGAGTCCAGAGTGCTAACCATTACACCATGAGACCGCACTTTCCGACGCCGGGAATCGAACTCGGGCCTCCTGGGTGAGAGCCAGGTATCCTAGCCACTAGACCACGCCGGAACACGGCGATCGGGAGCAAGCGGATGCCCAAGAAACGTCGAAGGGAGTTTAAGTGGTAAAAAAAAAGAAGGAAAAAAGAAAAACAAAGCCCAGGTCTCACCGAGATTTGAACTCGGATTGCTGGATTCAGAGTCCAGAGTGCTAACCATTACACCATGAGACCGCACTTTCCGACGCCGGGAATCGAACCCGGGCCTCCTGGGTGAGAGCCAGGTATCCTAGCCACTAGACCACGCCAGAACACTTTTTTTTTCTTTATTGCCGGACTTCGACAGAGGTCAAACAAAGAACATTCACTAAAAACAATCACAAAATCCAGCACAATAGTAGCCTAAAACCCACTTTGGTTAGGCTTTGTCAGGTTAAAATTCTTTGAGATGCGTCAAAGGTTCTAACTTTGGCAACCACTCAGGAACACATGATCTTGTTTGCACTATTTCACAAAACTTGTGCATGTTTTCCCGGAAATACATTCGAACCGGCCTCGCGTCCGGGTCACAGTGGTACCCCGCCGAAGCATAAGATCTTGTGGTAAGCCACCTTCGTTCTCTGTAGGCAGAAACCTTGATTCCTTGAGGGTGCATCGGTAATTCTTTCTTTAAGGTCCTTTGCAGGACGTCCCAGAAATAAACTCCCTCCCAACAATGAAGAAAAACGTGATCTACGGTTTCTGGTTGCTTGCATATTAGACAAAGTGATCCCCATGGAAGAAAAAGCCCCCTAGCCTGTTGAAATGATTTCACACTCAAAGTGCCTGTGTGCAGCTTGAAAAAAAAAAGTTTTTATCCCTGACGGCACATGCATATTTTTAACTCGTTTAAGGACATCGCTGCCTGGGCCTCCAGAGTATAAGGCTCTGTACATAGGTTCCGCGAAAACAGTTTCACATAGCCTCTGATACAACGTTTTCCTCTTAACATTTCTTAAAAATTCTATTTAAAAATGGGCGGTGGGAAAACGAACACTGAGGACAATCTCTCTAAAAAACTCTGAAGTTCGTCCAGTCATTTATTGTGTTGAGACAACAAACTCCGGCAAAACACGCCCGAGCCTTACTTGGCACTTGGTGCGAAGAAAGGGATCTTTAATATCCCGGAAAAAAAAAGAACCTATTTACAACTTGGCGCAAAAACAAATGCCCGAGTCCAAGTCCGCCTACTTTGATGCCCCGGAAGAGATTCGTCCGACTACACCTCTGCCATCTTGAGGCCCAAATAAAAACTGCGAACACACGATGAAGCTTTTGCACATTCAACCGAGAACAGTGCAACACTTGCATTACATACCATAGCTTACTTATGAGAAAAAGATTGCAAACTGTGGCTCTAGAAAATATAGACAAATGGGCGCTTTTCCATGTTGCTGCCTTCTCACGCGTTTCTTTCACTTGCTCTCGCCAATAAGGCTCAGAATCTTGATAAAATTTCAACGGAACGCCCAGGTACTTAATGGGTGCTGTCACCCATGAGACATCGGCGAAAGTTTCTGGGGTTGATGGCCAATCTCCGTGCCAGAATCCAAGACACTTCCGCCAGTTCACCAAGCTTCCGGTAACTGCACTAAAGCGCTTTGCAACGTCGACAGTATGGGTTATACTGCTCTGATCGGTACAAAACACAGCGACGTCGTCTGCGTATGCAAGCGACTTCACTTCCGCTGCCTGCACTCGGAAACCATGAATTGAATCGTTTTCAATTATTCTTAAACACAGTGCTTCAATATATATACAAAACGACAGAGGGCTGAGGGGGCAGCCTTGGCCCACCGAACATTGTACGCTTATGGGGGCCCCCAACTTCTTATTTACAATTAACCTTGTACTGGAGTTGCGGTACGCCATGGCAACTCCCTCATTAATTAAAGACCCGACATTAATATGGTATAGAACACAAAACAAAAGTTCATGAGACACACAATAAAACGCTTTCTCGAGGTCCAGCTGGAGGACTGCCACACGGTCTTGCGTGGCATCACAGCACTCGAGCACGCACTTTGCTTTGTGGTTGCTATTAACAATGGAACGCTCTTTTATCCTGCATGTTTGGTGTGAGCCAACTAATACCCGTATTACGGTCTGTAACCTGGCCGCTAGAACCTTCATGTATATCTTATAATCCACATTTGTCAAAGCGATCGGCCTGTAAGAGGACACCTGTCTTAATTTTTCTATCTGCTCAGTTTTCGGAATAAGTACGGTGTGAGATGACACGTACGATGCGGGAAGTGAATCTAATTCATAAGCTTCGTTGAACACAGCGGTTAGTATTGGTGCTAAATCGTTCTTAAATGTTTTGTAAAACGCCGCGCTTAGCCCGTCAGGTCCAGGCGACTTTCCCGCGTTCAATTTATCTATGGCCCGTTCTACTTCGGCTTCACTAATCGCCCGCTCCAATCTTTGTCTTCATCTTCTACACGAGGCATAGCCTCCAAAAAATCTTCTTTGAACCGTGCCACTTCTACTCGATGCTGGGCAAAAAGCATTTGATAATGATCAAAAAAGGCTTGCGCGATACTATCGTTGTCATACACCGTTTGGTCTCCCCTATCAAATTCTGCTACGTGATTTCGCCGTGGCGCGCTCTTTCTATTCCCAGTGCTCGTTTTGTGGGCATCTCACAAGTAGCAAATGCTTCGGCTCTAGCGCGCACAAGCGCCCCTCGATAGCGGTCTTCTTCGATACCTTCTATCTTTTGCTTGATTTTTTTGATATCGCCTAAGAACATACCCGGTGATTTGCACTCCTCGGCAAATAACTTGTCAAGCAGGGACCTTAATTGTGCTTCGTGGAACTTTTCTTGGTACTTTATACAGCTAGCTCTGTCGATGGCTTTTTAATTTGCTGTTTGCAAATTTCCCATTGCATCCCCCATATGTGTATGCCGTCGCGCATTACTTTATTCACTTCTTTTATCATCTCAGTGAACGTTTCGTCCCGTAAAAGCTGGTTATTTAATTTCCATAAGTCCCACTGAAATACACTAGATCGTTTTTTAGCTCCTATATTGAACTGCACCATGCAGTGATCTGAGAAAATCACGGGCACGACATCATAACTATGGCAATTTGGCACCAGATCTAAAGACACAGACTCTATCGAGACGAGCATGAATACTGCGTTGAAAATGCGTAAACCTAACATTACGCGTACTTTCCACACATTCAGCCACGTCCTTCAAGACAAAAAGATCTGTTAATCGGCGCAAAACTTCGGTACTTCCATCCCGGTGGGAACGTGTGCTGGTTTTATCAGCAGCATTCAAAACGCAGTTAAAATCACCCAGAAGAACTACCTGTTTTTCAGTGCTTAGATATTCCTGGATACTTTCAAAAAACACAACTTGATCCTCCAGCACAATGGGCGCATAAATGCAAATGAATTGCCATTCAACAGTCGCGAAACAAAAGTCCACCGCTACACATCACCCCGATGGACATGAAAAATGCGCCTGCACCTCAAGACTCGGTAGTTTTTTGACAAAAATAATACACCCGGCCGATGTGCCATTTGCGTGGCTAACGACTGCGTAATATCTGGCCGTGAAACGCTGCACCAAAATCCCGGTCTCTTCGTCCCCTTCCGCTTTTGTTTCTTGGATAGCAAGAACATGAATCCCACGGTCTGTTAGGAGGCGGTAAATTTGGCTCTGCTTCTTTTTACCGGGTGAGAGCCAGGTATCCTAGCCACTGGACCACGCCAGAACACGGCGAATGGGAGCAAGCGGATGCCCAAGAAACGCCGAAGGGATTTTTGGCGGACCTTGGCGTGCACTGCGTAGATTGTGAATGCTATCCTGTCAGCGCCTGTCCCGTAGTTATGTGTTCTTTCTGCGTTGTCCCGTCCTTTTCGCGTTGTTCTAAGAAGACATTGCAGCTGTCTTGCGTTTGACATGACGACCGTTCTGCTCAAATGCAGGGATAAAGCCACAAGCAAAATAACAAAAACATGTAAAAGTTATTAGTTGTCAGGTAAGTTCGTGAGCTAAAAAGAGCTGCTATTCTTGTTGTCTGTCGGCTCTCCTGACTACGTGTAAGACAAGCGGGAGAGATGGTCATGCAACGGATTGCTAAGGTATACGTTCTTCGTGGTTATTTCGTGGTTATGCATAAAAAGAGATATCTGCGCCAATAAAAACATGGCTGTTAGTCCGCACTTGTGAATTTGTTCTTGACCTCCCAGCCGTTCGTGTTAAGCACGTTTTGACGATTTGAAAATTTTGCAAACTTATCACACCACATAATGTATATGAGGCCTCGAAATTTCGTGTGTTTCTTGAGTAAATCCCGCCCTGGAGTTGGGGAATGTAGTTAGTACAGTTTTATTCTTGTCTAGAGAAAAAAATCATGAGTTCATTATGCGAGCAAGTAACATTTACCTTCAAGCGATTCCTGCCGCTCATTTTGCTGCTACTGTCCTTGAAACAGGCTCCTTCTTCACGCATGACCACTTTTCCTGATACTCTGGTTAACACAAAATATGAATGTCTTCATTCGCTTCCTTTTCTGTGGTTTGTATTCTGCTGTTTTCCTTCAGGTTGTTCCCATGGCGAACACGGCTATGGACCTTCCACTCAAGAAGAGCATTGCCACGAGTGAGCTGGTGTTCCAGGTCGATATGCCGCCGCTGGGAGCAGTCGCCTACCACGTGTCCAAGACAGCAGGTGCGCTCATCCACTCTTCCTACAAACCGAGCATGTGGCCGGCGCTTTCGTGTCTAAGATACGCGAAGGCAAGACGCAAAGTGGCTCGGCTTCACAATGATCGAAAATCTGAAGACGCTTGGTTAACGCATCCGTCGAGATACAATTTTCTATCCTCTACGTAGCTTTGCGTTCCAACCAACGCACACAAAGCTCACATACCTATGCAGGGAAGCTTAGGCTAATTGGCCAGGGGCTCCAGAATCTGCTAGGGGAGGAGATTGGTTGGCATTCAGCCGGGCTAGATCACACTGCGCTGTGTATCAGACATATTACCATTACTGACGGTACAGAGGAGCCACTATAGATAAACTGCACCGTCCGAAGACAGGAGCCAGTACGGTAATGAACGGCGCTCATGCACCTGGCAAAAACCCCCGCCGATAGGTAGTATGAAAATAAGCCTAGATAATAACAGTGTTGCCTGCATAGATTCGACCAGTCTCATGCCAGCTGCTGGATTCTTGTCTGCTTATCGAAGAAGCTTCCAATTTCTTATTTTTGCCTGTATTAACAAGGATGCTTACCGAAAGCGCTCAAACAGGCGCGGAGGCTACCACGACAACTGCGTGCCCTGAATAATTTGCGCGGGGCTTTAGCAGCAGCTCTCTCGGGCAGGATGTACGCACATCAAGAGTTCAAAGAAACCAGAGCGAAAGCCCAAAGAAGAGGAAGAAAGGCTTAAAGATGACGTACCGTACTGCACAATTGAATATTACTGACACCTAAGCAAAACATGTTTGTCCCTCCCAGACACCAATCACATAAAGATACTTACCTCTGAAGGCTTAAGCATAGCGTGCAAACTTCAGGGTCATCATCAGACCATCACCGAAATCCTAAATAACAAACATGGGCCTCTGAAAGCCTAGTTTTCATATGCTCTGTTATTTTTCTCTGTAATCGTTTGGTGTTTTCATTTGGATCCCATGTTTTCTTCGGCTTTGTGTGGTGGTTGCTTCGTGTGAACGCACTGGATTGCTCTTATACGGATTGGTAATGCTGTCATTAATCTGAAGGAGGCGAAATTCTAGAGAGCCGTCTAGTGTGCGATGTCAGTGCACGTTAAAGAACCCCAAGTGATGAAAATTAAGCCCTCCACTACGGCGTCCCTCATAGCCTGAGTCGCTTTGGGACGTTAAATCCCCATAAGCATAAAGATAAATCTCATTTTCGTAGGTTATCCCTTCTGACCATGGTGTTTCAAAGGAAAAAGTACCTTGTTAGGACTGCTGACTGAGCGAGAAAAAAGTTCTTTGCTTTGGCATCAATAAATTCGATCAGTATCCGGTGTAGTCTGTGTGTGCGTCTTCCACGTCCCTTCTTTGTGTGTTTCTTACTGCGTCTTTGTAAACCCATCAACCCGCTCTTTGTAGTGCTCTCGTGGAATCAAATGTCATCATAAACAAGCGACAGAGTCCCGAACATGCTCAGCAGGTGGGCTTCCAACTACGAGGAAATGGTCGGCAACGAAGATGTTCGCATTTTCCATAGGCGTCATCGAAAGGCGCTTGTGGTTCTTCGATGTGAATTGCCCAAACTCATCCACGCATATCATAAATCCGTATACATTACAGAGGTGCCGCGACAATTTTTATGGGGGCTGGCGGCAGAAGGAGCTGAGAATATTCTGCATTATCGGTGAAACGTAAGACTCTGGCACCAATATAAACCGTTGGAGAGCATCAGCAAGAAATAAGCTTGCTGGAGATGTACCATGACGTCGAAACGAGGTGGTCAGATCGAGATAGTTTGCATAGCTTTTGAGAATGCCACTAGCGTCAGAGAATGTCTGCGCACGGGTATTGCGCGCGTGCACAGGTAGTCTAGTGGTTTAACTTGCAAGCCCATCAAAGCTACTGAGCCGACAAGGAACTGCGCATGCATTCGCTGCTTGCGTACAACTAGCAGCCGGTGGTAGGGGTAACGGTATGCGGTAACGCCATGCTAGAACTTTCTAATGATCAGACTCAGTGTGCGTGAATCTCATCCAGCGGTCCACGCGTTCTGAATGATGATAATACCAAGGCAACAAAATAAAATTCAGATCCAATCGGCTAGGAACTGGGAGCTGATACAGAACAGGGTTGCCAAGAGGACTTTAGAGTATGCACCGAAACACCAAGAGCTACAGTGCTTCGGAAGGCTGTGCAGCAGGCATGCAGCGGCGGTGGGGATGGGAAATAACTTTTATTGCATTAAAAAGAAGGGTGACTGCGCGATCGGTTTTCGTGGGTGGGGTCCTCAGCTGACTCCGACGGCTTTTGCCATCCTGCATGCTACAGCTGACAGGCTACAGATGGACGGAGCGGCTTCCCATGAGGAGGTAGTAGGGTGAAATTTAGGTGATCGCTAGGATGTGGGGCTCCCACGTGGAGTGGTATAGAATGGGTTCGGCGCTGTCGCACGAGGAGTAGTGCGAGGGGTGTACCGGTGTTCTTCCCCTTTCTTTTGCAGTCAGAAAACCAGCAAGCGAGAACTACGACATTTTCAAGATTGACTTGGAGGAAGCATCCATCGAGAACGAGGTACAGTATAGGTTGCGACTCAATTAGTCACGCGTTCCGAAACTTCAAATCGAATCAGATTTGCTGTATCATGTTAGAGGTGATTACATAGATTACATACAGAAGGAGGTCCTTCAGCAAGTGACTGTATTGAAAAGTGGAACGTAATATCAAAGCCGGCGCAACGACATTCCTTGCTAGCTCTCAGCAATGACATCATAGGCGGCAGCTACTAGTGATAAAGGGACAAAAGATTTTCTGCACTGGCACCACTCCACAGCTTTCTCGTGGAGATGGTGAGGCTGTGTGGCTTCTGCTTGGGCCCGTAGAGGGTCATTAGAAAGCCGCGCACGCGCAGTGCGTATACACACACCTGGCAACGTTTTTGGCCTGCAGCGGTACCGCCTCATCGTGGACGTTACCACTGGCCTCCTGAAGGAGATCATAATCGTGGAGAGGGGCGAAACGCTGCTGCTGCGCCAGTCCTTCTATTGCTACGAGGCGCAGCGCTCTGGCGGCAAAGCGGGGCTCGGTGGTCCTTCTACTTCCGGCGCCTACATCTTCAGCCCAGCGGATGATGAGCCGTACGACCTTGGCATGCACGCGACGTACAGGATCATCAAGGTATATTCTAAGGCCGCCCGCTTCAAGTGATATTATCGGCTACAGTGAAGTGAACCATTACAGTGGCGGTAAAACCCAACAGAGTTGTTCGGTTTGGGGCTGCGGTTCTCTAACATGCGCAGCAAAGCATTGTATGTTCGAGACTCGGACGAAGAGGATGCTAGCGTTAGGTTTTCAACGCTAGATGGCGTATCCATGCGACACCGTAGCTGCCTAGAGCGAGCGGAAGAAGCGCATCAAAGTAGGTAAAGCATTGGTTTCGCGACACCTGCCATATTTCTTGCGTTCTTGTTTTCATCATTAGGACGAGAAGGGGAATGAAAGGCAGAGAGGTTAACCGGGACAAGGAGCCAGTTTTCTACCCTGCACTGGGAGAAAGGGATGGGGAAGGGGAAGTCGAGCAATGGCACTTTCGCCTGGACAGTGCAGGTTACCTATATCGTTGATGCATTTGAACGAGAGTCAGCGCAGGGACTTAGCTTTGTTTATGCGAGGCATAGCCGCGGAGTCCTACTAGCTCTTTCATCTTTGATCGGAGCAGCTATTTTCGAACTCTGCTGCCCGATCAAAAGCTTCCCGCGGTTTCCGACGGCGAAGGAACCTTTAACACGCACACCGAGCACGCCCGACGCAGCCAAACTCGGTTAACGCATGACAATTTTTTGCCGCGGCACCCAGAAAACGAGAATAGGAGGAGTAACGTCTTTGAAGATAGAGTGAGACCTGTCCAAGGATATTTAACCTCGTCGCCTTGGCGCTGAAACCAACACGAGCCGCAAGAGTGCCCGCGGCGATTCCGTAGCGAGTGCCCGTTTTGGTTGCTTACTGGCATGATGCATAAGAATCCTGGCCATGGCACTTCTCCGCACGACTGTAGCGTCTAGCGAAGAATGAATACGCCAGACGGAAGGCTACCGAGAAACCATGTCATTATTTGTAAATGGCTAACTACACTGCTTGAGGGGAAAAACTCGTCTCATCTTCCTTCTTGTTCCTTTCGTGCTGCGGGCGTTAGTGATTGCTTCTTTGTTGCCAAAGATTGTAGACATCGTGAGAAAAGCTATATCATATTCCAACGCTGCCTGGCACTTCTGAATGCTCATGTAGCTTGATGTAACTGTTTCTAGTCTGTATTATCGCAGAGGCTCTCATTCATGCCCCCTCTCTTCCCAACCCGACCTCTTCTTCTTCACGCTCTTGTTCAGCACGTCTGCACTGTGCTGGGCGAGACCTGGTAGACAACCAGAGTTCCGAACAGCCCTGAGGGTAAGGTAAAGTTTATTTTTTACTTTTTTGCGCTCTCACAGGGCCGAGTGGTACAGGAGATCCAGCAAGTGTTCGACTCATGGATCACCCAGGTCATCCGGCTCTACAGGGGCCTAGACATCATCGAATTCGAGTGGATGCTGGGACCCATCCCGGTCGAGTGAGGCCCTTGTATTTGAAGCGATGTGCTCCGACGCTTAGTAAACGAGCTCGAGAGGCTTGTTTATGTTTACATACGTGATGATATGCCCAGAAATACAATAATAACTGTCACTAAATGCCCAGGCCAGGGCTTGATAAGGTTGATGCCAGTTAAGAATGGAGCGGCAGCCGCAGATACGTTGATGATGCCTTATAGTTTCATAGTAGGTATTGACGCGAACCCATTAGCGAAGCTTTTGTTCTTGGAGGCACGCACATCGATACGAACGCAGCATGAGCAAGTCTTTCTGATGGACGCTATGTCGCGGGTAAGTGCAGTGTCATCAGACAGTGAGCGAGCTATTAAAGCTATGGCGAGAAGAGATCCCCTGATTATTTCCTTTTAAGCGCATTCGAACCCACCCCCACTTTCCACGAGTGAGGTAATTATGGCAGCCGACTGATACAAAAAGAGACTTCAAAATAGCCCAAAACCATTCAATGCACTTTGGTGTTCTTTTTGAAGCGGATGCATTGACTCGCAGCGGATATATACGCCGAGGCAAAGCTAAAAGCGAGCGACCACTGTGACCGTTGGGGCAGCTTGTTGCACCTATCAAAAGAAGCTATCCGTGTCTTTTCATGCCGTATGTGTCCGTGCCTTTTCAAAAATTTTACGGACCAGCAAATTTAAAAAATTTCGACCACCCGAGCGGCGTATTTCACATTTTATGCTTGATTACCTTATAAAAAGCGCGGTATGGGTAACAGACGTCGAAACCTGAGGCGGTGATCCGTTCGCTATTGTAATTGTTATTTATTTATATTTACATATACTGTTGGCTGTGAGGCTATGACAGGATTGGGACATAACGCGAAAAATAATAACAGGATCATTTGCGAATACTGCGCATAGAAATAAAGAATTCACCATATTCCACAAAATTCCCATTTCGTGCAATGTAATCGATTACACATCATAATATCTCAGATATATTATTATGGTTAAGAAATTCATTTCTTCTAAACACAAGTGCAATCAAATCAACTCAAGAAAAAAAGAGAGGCAAAGATTAAGCACTACATAGCCCCCAAGTGCAAAGGCAGAGGTATTCTGCGCACAGAACTCTTTTAGCGTCAACTGGAAAGGATGTTTTCAAGTGATGTTGAACTACTGGCCTTTTTGTAAGAATTAAAAGAAAGTAAGAATTAGCGTATACTTCATTAGGGGCTTGGTAACGATATTCATTGCTTGCTGTAAGGCGTTAACGCGTTTCTTGACTAAGTAACAGGAACTACTGATACCGAGGGAATTTCTTGAAAGCTGAACTAAGAATTTTAATCTGGTCAACTGCCGACGTTCGGCTATATAGGTGGCAGATTAGGCAGTCGCAGCATCTCTGTGGCAAAATCAGTGCCTGTATCCGGTCATTATGAGTATAGCTGCTCTTCTATTCAAGGTTTTTGAATAATTCAGTTTCTACGGGATCCCATGAAGTGTTGTAATATTCCAGTGTTGGTCGTATATCGGTAAAATAGGCTAATAATTTTGCAGATTGCGAAGCAAGTTTTTATCATCGACGCCAAAAACCCGTTTCTTTATCTAAATAAATTTTCAAAACACGCTTTCTTAAGCTTAAATCCCGAGAAATGATGAGCCGAGCTCGTAACTGTCCTGTGCACTTCGTTCAGTGAACATACGTTTCCTTCTTGTCCGCGCTTTTTTCGCGCATCTAAGAGTATGTACGTCTTCCATAACAGTAATCACTGTCATGTTCTTTCTTGTCCGTGACCAGCAGAACCGCTGTTTTTTCCACATTTATGTTAATTTTCGAATTCTCGCACCATTTTTTGACTGCTACGGGAGCACCAGCAAGCGGTTATTGGTTATCTTTATTATTTATTACACTGTAGAGCAGGAAGTCGTCCGCGAAAAGTCGTGGTTCAGCACACTACACAAAAAGCGTAATTCAGCGTCCTCACCTCGGGTTTTGGCCGCTCCGGCTGCTGCAAGGATAACGACTGGGCTAACTGACAAAATGGCAACTTGACGAATTATCAATGAAACGCTTTGGTGCGACGAATAAAAAAGAAAAAAAAAGCGTAGACCACTTGAATGCGATCTTTGTCAATTCATAATGGTTATGCCAGCATCGATTCTGGATACGAACCACTTAAAGCAGTTCGACGGAGAGCAGGGCAAAAAAAAAAATTGACGAAGGGACCTTCTTGAAACATAAATAAAAATCAGGAAAAATTGTTAATCTTTGCAAAAAAAAATCGCCGCAGAATGTGAAGGCAGTTGCAAAAATTGAGAGTTTTGTTCAAGTTTAAATCTGTTCACGCCTCAACCAAAACAATGTGCCACCACATTTTCTTCGAACGGTCCCGTAATGCTGCAGCGACCACTTGGCGCACTAAATTTAGCTCACTGAGTTTCGGAGACACCATCCGCTGAGCTGAGAAGTTTTGCCATAAACAGGATACAGGCCAGACTCCCAGAGGTTTTGCTCGAAGTCCAATCTGTTAACAACCGGAGCCTCTCTCAGACGACGCTGCCTCCAACTAGATTAGGCCGCTCCTCTGGGAGAATTGAAGAATTCGCACGAACCTTTCCTTCACAAGCCAGCACCGGGGCCCGTTACTTAGTCAAAATGTTATCTGAGAAACGTTGGGCCTACAACAACTGACCGTTTGAAGCACATAACGTGTAGTACTTTCCCGCTTTTCGGCGAAATGCAAGGGTGGTTTCTGCTGTAAAGCCTAGCAACCCTTTCTTTACCCTGGATTATTTTCTTCTTCTAAGCTCTACTGGTTACGTTTGCTTTTAGTCTTCAACTTCCGCACAGTTAGCTTTTGTGACATAGAGAACGTGTTTTCCTTCTTACGACTTTGACATCCCCTTGACAAACTTCGCATGTGATCTTCGCATTAGGTTCGATTTCCTGAAAGCGAAAAGAAATAGCTGGCATTCCGTACTAGTGCTAAAATCAGCATCGTGCATTTAATAAAATACTGCTTCCTTGAAACATCACTTTCCCTGCAGGAGTCGACGAAGCAAGTTCGTGGGCCGCGAGATCGTTACGCGTTTCACGACGAACCTTCTCAACGACGGCATCTTCTACACGGACTCCAACGGCCGAACAACGATTGAGAGGAGGTACTCACGCGGGCTGTGAGCGGCGCGACCCACGTGGAAACGGTCAGACGACCGGCAAGGATTTGTAGACCGACGTTGTGTTGACGGCAACGCGCACGCGCTGATAGCGCTGAGCACGCGAGGACTCTCCCACGTCTGGATTATTGCGCCTTCTGTTTAACAGTAACGGTACATCGTATGTGTCGTTGTCGAAAGCAACTCTCTCTTGTAATCGAGCTGCCAGTGCACAGTACTTCGATCGGTGAGGAGGTCAAGAGATTTAGGCAAATAGAGTAAACATTATGTGGTTCCATGGTTCAGTGGCGCTCAAGCCGTATAATGCACACATCAGCTGGTTAATACTTGCTGTTTTCTAAAATTTGTTTTCTTTGACTTCTGGTCTTCATCGAATCTATTTCGCAATGCGCCACCGAACCAATAACAGTTGGATTCTCGTCGTTGCCCGGCTGAGGTTGATGCCTTTACGCGGGGATTGGCACATAAGTTTTGCACTTGCCGAATGAAACTTTAACCTGCATACCCTTCGAATTTCCCCACTAAATATCGGTCTGAGCGGTGACATTCGCCTGGAATATCCCGACATCCAGTGGCCTCTAATTAATTATGGAAGGACTAAAACAAATGCAGCACCACCTTTTTCGACGCCGCGCGTGCATTTCCCAGGCGGGTATGTATATAAACAGTGCTAGTTCGCCACATCGGCGTTGGTGTGCGTGATTTGGAGGCGGCCTATAGAAAGTGCCGACTGCTGCACGGAAACAGCGAATGAATATAAGCACTACTCAGAGCTTTTAGAAAGCGACTTGGCTGTACATCGTTTAGCCCGCATCAGGCTATCAGTGAAGGACGTTAAATATAAAGCCTGCTAACGTTTTTGCCAATACCGTGCTTAAGTACGCACTAGATATTTGTCGGCTGCCGACAGTTTGGCCGCTCAGACCTACATGTACGCACTGCTGAGTTTAAGAAGCGAGCCCAGTGGCCTAACAGGCATACGAATAAGTGGCCTTTCTCCTATGGCGACGCAATGCGACTTTCTCCTATGGTGACGCGTGCGAACGAAGTGTGGCTGCATTGCATGATGCCGTGATTATCAGCCTGGCTAAGCTCAGGCGTGCCATGCTGTCTCAATTTGGCTTGTTTTTGCGCAATCATAGCCTTGCGAAGTCAAGCCAATGTTTTTGGCCCTAAAACATGGAAGCCACTTCATGCATTTCAATCGGTGTATTGTACCCAAACATTTGCAGTCTCTCTCGTCGCCGAGAGTCAGTATGAAATGCTTTGCCGGACTGGCGGCGCATTTATGGGGCGGGCCACAGATGGTTCAAGCGGCGCACTCGAGTTGGACTTCGCCAGGTCATGCATGTGTTTAGAGAGGCGTTCTCCCTCTTTTCTTCAGCCTGTGCAAAGCTTTCCTCCGCCTTCGCGCACGCCCATATGCAGCTGCCGTAGCCGATCAGTCGAGCGCTTCCATGCTCGGGCGTCAGACCACTCACTTAGGGAGACTACACATTAGCTCCGCCGGCCTGGCTTAGATGGTGACATCCCCGCCCAACACTGCCTGAAACGGCCCATAAAATTAGCAGGCCACCACACAGACCCCAGCTTTCATTTGGAGGAAGAAGTTAGGAGAAAAGGTAAGGCACGGTAGATGGATCACTCTCAATAAACATCGGAACAATGCCGTGAGGGAAGAGAAGAAGTGGGTAGAAGAGGGAAAGAGAGGAGAGCGAGAAATGGGTGCCAAAAATATTCATCAGGCGAGCGCATATCGCGACAGTCAGCGCGCATTTTCTTTCGTCGTAACCACTTTTTCCTCGCAACTCATAGCGCTCCCTAGCTGGGGTGGCCGAGTGCGCAGTTGCGAGCTGGGAACTGGAATGGCCGATCACTCTGGAAAACATCACATCATCACCACCACCAGCTCAGCTATGCCCACTGCAGGACAAATGATTCGTCCATGGATTTCGAATTAACCCTGTCCTGGCCCAGCTGCGGCCGCCCTATTACCTCAAGCTTCCTCATTCTATCTGCTTACCTGAGTCTGCATGCCTTCCTCTGTGAAGTTTGTTTTCGCTACCCCAAGGGACCATCAGTAATTTGCAATCCGCAATAATGCCCTGCCCATGGTCATTTATTCTCCTTGATTTCAACTACCGTACCATTAACTCGCGCTTATTCCCTGATCATTCCGCTCTCTTCCTGTCTCTTAATGTTACACATTCCGTTTTCTTTCCCATAACTGGCTACGTGGTCCTTCATTTAAATTGAAACCTTTTCGTTAGCCTTTACGCGTATGCCCCACAGGTGAGTACTGGTACTGGTAATGGGTGGTGCTACGTTGCTGTTTACGACCTAGAGTATTTGCCAAATTCTCTCAACCCCATTCATAGTCTCCCTCTCATGGTCCGGATCTGCGGTCTGTTTGAGTTAGATTGATGTATTCGTTTACCACGTCCAATACCTCGGCGCTTATCGTGAACTGTTGGTCCTCTCCAAGACTGTTCATCATTACTTCAGTCTTCATACTAATTCTTTGTCCCACCGTCCCGCTTTGAGTGTTTAAGCCATGAATTATGCGCTGGAGTTTTTTTAGTTACTTGAAGGGCAATGTCATCCGCAAATAGGATATTACTGAGGTGTTCTTCATCAAAGTTTATATGCAGCTTCCCACAGTCCAATCATCTGAATACCTCTTGCAAACATGAGTTGAACAGCCGCGAGCATAGACTGCCACCCCATTCCTAACACTGCGCATAGCCCTATAAAAATAGCTTCTTTTCCAGCGCGCTCTTCTCTCTTCCTTTCTCTTTCTTCCTCAACCTTGAGCCCGACAGTTACGGTGCAGCCGGCTTCTTTCATTTTATTTTTCCGATAACAAATATTACCAACATCAACACCATGGTATGGTTCCCATGCCAATCATGCGTTGGAAATTTATACGTTTAGAGGCCGGCGGCAAGTGGTGCTTCAAAAGCTGGTGCTTCAATGATTCGATGCCTGCACCGCCGCAGTGACACCCATTGTTCGATCGGGAGACGTCATTCTGAGTCACACGGATTGCACACTCCTGTTATGAACACACGAAGCTTCTAAATTTCTGCCTGAAATAAGATTTAGATGCTTGGAAGCAGTGCAGAACGGTCTTGTGGCCCAGAAAGCCGAAAATGCTGCCTTCTGGAATGATATTGCGGTGTCGCAACATAGGCTTTCTGCCGCAAAATAGCGCAAGAGTCTCCGCTCTGAACGCCGACGCAGAACACCGAGTACCTAAGGCAACCTAAAGCTACCACCTCTGAAACACCATCTGTTATCCGTGCACTAATCTACTCTAGCGAGCCGCACATTCAGCTGCAACGTAACTTACGTGCCACAAGCACGTGTACGTGTTGTTACTGTGATGGCCAGGGGGTTGTTTAGGGTGCCAGGTCTAAGTGGCTGTTCGCTGCTCACTGCGTGGTGGCGTCACTTCGAATCCAGCTGAAAATTTTTTTTTCCCATCTACGAACACAGTTATGAAGAAAATTTTAGCGTCAGGTTTTGCAGTTGTTTCCGTGACAATTTCGCTGCGATTTCGGGACGACAGATCGCCGAGAACGCCGAGAACGGGGAGAAAAGATAGCCGAGGACCGGAGCTAAAATATTTAGGTACTTATTACCTTACACAGGTAGTTGGCGTCTACCAGTGGCACGGAAAACAGTGTTGAACGGTATGGCAGTGTATAGTTTACCAAATTTTCCAGATGAAAGGTCATTCCAGGACCCACGCCTATTTTTCTTTTCAACCATTCTTGCTCGTTAATATGCGCTTGTTAGAAGAGTATTGTTTTGATCCTGAATGAATTAACAAACTCAGTTCCAAGAGCACAACACAAAAGAGTGCGGCACAGAATGAAACACAGGCACCAACTTCCTCCTCGGCGTCACCACGAGTGCACTATGAAAGAGACATATTTCTGAAGAGACACCCGCACAACGTCTACACGTACGTACCATGGCCCTGCGTGCGCTCACTAGGTAGATAATTATTCACTTCCCCTTTTTAATGGGGTGGTGGCAAGTGTCACCTAAAGCCATTAATTCCTAGCATGCTCAATATGTTCGGATTAACTGCCAATTTTTTTCCCATTACTAAACTACCCTCTACACCTTCTCCACCAATCCTCTAGTCGTCTCTTACTTGCCCCTGCATCGTTACAGTGTCACCTTCAGGAACATATAGACAGAGACGCAAAGTGTTCAACTAATTGAGTGCCTGACATTTTTTTTTTTTGTTACGACTAATTGCCAGTGAGCGCAACTCACTCTGAGGAAACGTGAAGCTGTTGGACAAGACAATATTTCCTTCACGCACAGACAAGTTTTCGTGCGTCCCTGCGTTCGCCAGTGTCGCATTGTGGAGTCAGTTTTGTCTTTTTCATAACGCGCTCTTTTCGCAGGCGTGGACCCACGGCAAGGAAAGGAAACGATAACTGGAGCTCCACGGCTTCGCAGTACTATCCTGTTGTGTCTTGGGTATACATCAAGGTAAGCTGCTGTTGACAGCTCTAATTCAGAATACAATGCATTCGCACTTGATCAGGCACGCAGTGTTTCCTTCACATTAGCGTACGCTAAGTGTTTCCTTCACATTAGCGTCGAACCTATCGACGCAACTTTCGGTTCCTCCTCTCTTACCGCACCTGACAGGACGTGGTTCGAAACATACAAATGACCATCCTACCAGACGCGGCACAAGGGACAGCCAGTCTCCACGACGGGGAGCTTGAACTCATGGTAATGTGGTCAGTCATTATTAAGTTCTGAAAAGCGCCGCACTGTTTCAACGCGTGCTGAAATGTCCAGGGGTGGTATGCCAGCTCCTGGCTCGATACGGACCTATGCCGTCATGCTCACTGATCGGGCTCACTCTGTTTTCTAGCCCATGATGCCAGCAGTTACTATTGGTATGCTCAGGTGTGCGGACACTATAGTCGGATACAACTTAAGTCTGCAGTGAAGCTCCGCCCACATTCAGCCTCCGCGCACAGAATTCCTACGCGACAAAAAGTAGTACGCAGCTTAAACGTTTCTTGTTACCTAAACAAGAAGCTTATCACAAGAAAAAAAATTATAAGCTCTAGAATTTTGACCCGTGGATTGTTTGATATAGTCAAGCATTAAAAAGCTGATTTTGTTTAGAGTTGCGGTTGGCCAGCGGAGTAATACAAGACGGCGCGGACCGTGGCCCAGTGTTGGCAACTGCTGTTTTTTTTTTTTAAGTTGTATCCTACTATAAATGTTTAATCACTACGGCTATCGACAAAATGCACTTTCATGGCTGTACTACATGTAACGGATTAATAAATTGATCACTGTATACACTCAGTGCACCAGTGATGCGGCCGTACGAAGTGGGGGAGAGGGGGGGGAGCACGTTTTGTTACTATGCACGTGCTTTCCAAGCGTCCATGAGCGAGCCGTACGTTTATGTAGAGCAGCGGCCCACTAGTCCAACGCTCTGCAAGGCGAGGGCCCTCGTTAACATTCTCGCCCATCTCTATGTGTTACTGCAAAGTCCCGGTAGAGGTCGCCACACGTGTACGCACCCCTTCCTCTTGTTATAGCGCCATAGCGACACCGAGCGAGCGGGGCTGCAAGGTTATCACAGCGGTACTCGGACCTGCCTACAGATTCCACGTCAGCGTCGTTTAATAAGACAGAATGCATGCGATAAGCACAGACTGCATCTTTGTCAGCAGAAAAAACCTGCTTTCCCACGACAACTTCCTGTCGCGCTCCAAAATCGCAACGCAAAAAGCGCAATGTACTGCTCGCAGTCGGACAATGACAATCCACGTTTCGAGCCCTCGTTTGCGGCTATATTCGAGCGAAGCTGGGCAAGGGCAAGCCGGTAATATAATATGGCCGCTTGACCTGAACTTGAAACTTGTAGGAGCCGCACATTATGGCCGCCCGGCACTACGAAGTTGAAGTACAGACACCATATTGTATCAAGCAGCTCGAGCCCCGACAATCGCAGTTGTTTCCCAAAACGACTGGCCCAATCGCACACCTGTGCACATTAGAGAGCGGGTGCCGTCATAGACATGAACTGAATACTGGTTCCGCTAAAGGACACCTCGCCCAAACGCAGTGTACAAGATGCTTAGGCTCCGCTGCGCATGATATTCCGGCGATGACCAGAAGTTGCAACTGCGCCAGAAGCTGCAGCTGCACCAGGCATGACGCGCACAGTTTACTAGCGTGATCTTGAATGTCAGTAAATATGGGCATCTGTACATTTATAGGCGGGACAAAACAGTAGCTTGCATTTTTGCACGCTCTCTTTTCAAATAGTTGTTTATGACGCAATTTAACATGCAAAATGTGTAGATAAGGCAATATGCAAACTAGCCTCCAATTTGCATTGACACAGACAAAGGAAAAGTGCTGCAAAGGACTTCCAAAGTTTTTCGTCCACAAATTTAGACGCTCAGTGTCGTTCCCTTGTTCCGATGCGTCGTTGTTTTTATGAGCAATTACTGCACAAAATGTCAAGAACTTGCGTCTGCGAGGATGAACTTGTTCCCTCTTACTTCGCTCGCATCTGCGCATGTCTCTGCCATTCTAGCTTTCTCGCTGTGCACGCGCATGAAATTTGCGCGCGCGGTTGGCTATGCCGGGTCGCAGGTGCACCGACGGCTGGTGGAGGACGACGGCTGCGGCCTGGGCGAGGTGCTGAACGACACGTCCGTGGTGCGCGGTCGCCACTGGGTGCACTTGGGCAACGCCGGGTGGAGCAGCATGCGTCAGCGGGCGCTGCAGCTCGTCTACTCCCCCGTGTTCGCATACGCCAAGATGAGCAGCGAGTCCGTCGACGGCGCGCTCGCCAAAGGAAACGTGAGCACACTGCAGTGTGGGGACGCGGTATTACGGCAAGTTCTCGTATAAATCGAGAACGGTGCGCACGGCTCATTTGGTTAATGGTAACGGCGTAAGATTAGAAGGGTGCCACAGTCACCTGCGGCAGCTGCATGGAGCCAGTGCTGTGATTTTGCATGGGCGCCGAATAAGTATGTTCGATTACGCTGTGAAACGACAAAAAATGCGGTGTCGGCCCCCGCTCCACCCACAGAAAGGAAGATCGAGGTCGAAGATAAAAGCAAACAGAAAGCAAACAGTCATGGATGTAAGTTTTCAGTACGCGGGTTCGAGGAATATAATAAATAAAATTATGCGCTCAGAGAAAAACATTTACATGTAAAGCCTGGAAGCGCGAAGGTACTTACATGCGTGCTCCATCAGCTGGAACGAATACGAGCTGACTGGGCGTCGAGAAAAGGCAGAAATGTGTTTTTCACACGAGCCCGCATGAAGCACTCTTTTGGGATTTCAGACAGCGTTGAATAAGCAGCAAATATGCGAGAAGAAAAAAACTGCAGTTACGAGATCTGTTCTATCTACCGAAACGTCCTTTTACGCCGACCATGTGGGATGCATTTTTATAAAACAACGATAGGAAGCAGATAGTGTAAATGTATAGTGCAAGCAAAAAGAACGCGTATTAGACAGCGCAAAAAGAGACTGGATGGTCATGATTCAAGCGCCTGAGTCAGAAAGCATAAGGCGTTATGCAAGGGCACTTGAAAAAGCGAATCTTGTGGCGTTCACCTGCGCAGCACAATTTTGTGGGTTCGGTCTCCGGCCGTGGCGACAGCTTCAAAATCGAGGCAAAATATACAAGCGCACGGGTACTGAGGTTTTGGCATACGCCACGTAGTCACTTGTCTTATGAACGGTAACAATGAGTTTCCAAAGCCGCTAGGAGAGACGAAAGGTTTCCATGAAATCACTGACTCGCACATGAGGTCGTGATCCGACTACCTGACCCGTTTGCGACTATAAACATCTTTCCCATGCGCTTTACCTCCAAGGCCGCGCTGCCACTTTGTTCAGGGAGCGATGCTGTCATGCTTAGCATCAGTCTCTTGCTGCCGGCTGTACTGGCTTATATAGGAAGGACGTGAAATCAGGATGCAGATCAGAAACGGTGTTGCTGCTGCATGCCAATGCAGAGCGCGCCCAACAGCTTGCCATTTGAAGCTCAGGCGTGCTAAATATATAATAAAAAGCTTAAGGATAACTACCGCCCCTTCCAGTAATGTCAGGAGCTGCGCCACTAACCGTGGAGGAAGAATTGCCAGGCGCTGCGGATACCTCATCGCGCGGGATTGCTGCAAAGGCAGCCATAATACTGGAGAGTGGTGCTTACGTGGCCATCCCTCAAGTCGGTCATCGTGCCGTTTATCGACCTCAAAGCTTTTTCGAAAGTAGAAGCGTGCGCGTTGTATGGTTTACGATTGCCGGCTTTCAGCAGCCGTCGTCTGTCACCTTTTTGGAGATGGACATGGAAGTGGTAAAGCGACGCTCGCAAAGACCAGCACCGATGGCACGGAGTAGGCTTTTTCGTCGTATACTTAACCGTGCTACCCGCGAGTCTGTTCACCTCACCGGCGTGGCCTCTGTTGGCGCAGTTCTCGGGCCTGCGCGAGGAGCTGCCGGAGAACGTGCACCTTCTGACGCTGGAGGCGCTTTCGGCCTCCCGGTTACTGCTGCGACTCGAGCACCTGCTACTCGAGAAGGAAGACAAGGAGGCCAATGATAAGGCCATCCCAATAACGGTAAACGTACTCTTTCACCACTCCAACACACCACTCTGCAGGCCGTCCCGTCCGCAGGGCGCATTCATATCGAGACTGCCTGAAAGCTTAGTGGGATGCAGATCAGTAAACAAAAGTTTTTCCTGTTCCTCTTTAGCAAACTGTGGGACGTGCTCAATGACGAACTGCATAGAAAAGAGCGCATGATGAGAAACAAGTGGACCATTTATGAACTCTATTGCACATTGCAGCAAGAAATCTGCAAAAGTAAGTAGGTTAATTCGACGTGAATGAACGAAAAGTATCGCTAAATTTAAAAACAACCCCACCAGAAACCTGCTTTGATCATTTTCACTTTGGTTTGCATGAAATGTTTACTTTCACAACCATGCGCTGTGGACCCAAAATTATTTTCTTGGACTAGAACTTATAGCCAGAAATTTTAGACAAAAGCATTTTTGTACGGGAAATAGTACATGAACGCAAGTTTTGCATAGATTGTAAGGTTTCACGATAACAATCCCTATATACCGGCAAATCTCCCCTCGGCAGGGTTGCATTATTTTGATATTAACGTTTCTGCTATCGTCAAAAAACACTCTCCATTAAAAACACTCTCCACTATCCATTCTATGGCAGTCTTAACTGCTCGATGGAAAAGCATTAAAAGAAAAGTTTTGTTACGCATCGAAAGAATGGACCATTACCTTCAATATTTCCATAACAGTACCTCACAATGTTCCAAGATTCAAAATTATTGTTCAAGAATCCTGTAGTTGAGTCGTCTGGAAACAAACGCAACTGGACGCGTGTATTTTTTTCTATTTTTTTCCCCGTCACTCGGTCGCAATACGATTTTTTTCATTACTCCTAGTGATGAAAAAAAAAGTCCCGGCATGGTTTAGCTTTAGCTTTGGTTAAACCTGGTGTGTAAGCGAAAGCTTCGCTGCATGGCTACGCAAAGAGCGCAGCTTGTGGTTGAAGCAATGACGAGACTCATAATTTGCTTGGAAAGACATTTTTTTACTGCTCTTTTTTTTTTGCTTGGTTATCCCTAGTAAAACTGTTCTGTGGCCCGCAGCCTGCTGTCGGCGTTCTGTCAATCGTTCTTCACGCTCGTCTTCAGTTTCGGCTGCATGCTTCCTCTTTTCACGCTGTCGTTTCAATGTGGCAGCTCGGCGAGCCACCACAGCCGGGTTCTCCTCTTCTTCCATCGCTGCGCCGCAGTGCACGGCGAAGCTCTCCTCGCCTACATGTATATATACCAGTCGACCACGTGTTACGACGTCATCACCGCGCCATCGCGTGACGTCACAATCACGTCACTCCATCAAATGACAACACACCATGGCTCTACTGTGCTGGCTTGAAGGTGAAATCTGCCCGGTCGCTAAAGGCTGCTCTAGGTAGCGCAGTGAACTTTCTCTTTTCAAAACCTCGAGATTCAAGCAACTCAACCCACGTTTTTCTTTCTTCATCTTCAGATCGCAGTGAAATTTTTTCGATTCTTGCCTGTAATGAAAGAGTTCCAGATTCAAGCAGTCCGAGGCCAGCATTGAGTTCGAACATCATGCAGGAGAGGCTTGGTGGAGAGGCTCGGTGTTTTCAGACTGTGGTACTCACGTTACCATTTTGGGCACAAGCGGTCAAAAATTTGGCTTTTGCAAAGTGGGATTGTTTACAGTACACAACATAGTGTCGCACCAGAAAATGATCCGGTCGAAGATAATAGATATTCTGATTCATAGAACCATCCTCTCGTGGTTTCGTGGTACTTGATAGTGGCTGAATTTCTTTTCTAATATTTGGTTCGTAAACTGACATGACAGTTACATCTGGTTCTTTCAATGTGCCAAAAAACAAGGTATGCTGCTTGGTGTTACAGTGAAACAATATGTACTACTGAACTTTCGTTATCGGTTCGTGAACAAGGCTCTCATGCAGGAGCCGAAACGGCATCGAAAACTTTAGCCACCATTTCTAGGTCAGTACACAGCTTTCATTTACACCGGTACGCGCACTGCCCTAAATTTCGTCCTTCAACATAAGTGCGACTGGAATGCCAGATGGTACGCAACAGCTATATAGGCGGCCACGTGGCTGACCCACGGTGCTTGACCGCTGCAGCGCCTGCTCAAGGGCAACCACTTGGAGGACGTGCGTGAGGCGAGCCTGAGCGGCCACATGCTGCTGGACGAGATGCGCCGCTTCCAGTGGCGCCAGACGCAGACCTCAGCCGGGAGCTCTGTGCTCGGCGGTTCGGGCTTAGTACGCGACCAGGAGGGCTACAAGGTGCGCCTGGCGGACGGGCGCATCAGGACCTACTACGCAACGCTCGTGCCAAAGAGCTAAGGGCCGCAGCACTTCTCCTCTCCAGTCTTCCATCTTAAAATGCGTGTACAGGACCGACTTCACACCTCTGACGGAATAAAACCCCTTTGAGGAAGATTTAAGCCGGTTTTGGTCACTGCATGTCGCTCGCTCGATAAAAAGAAAAAAAAAACCTTGTTCTTGCCTGCCAGTACAGTCGCAAGTGCCTGTACTCGTTAAACTATGTAGGGTGTTTCAGGGAAGCCTGCCACTAATTTTTAAAAATTAAATTTTTGAGCTTAGGAGAAGCTTCTTGCGGCTTATAGTAATACCAGTGTTGGTGAATACCAGAAAAGAAAGGAATCGTGTTAACTAGTAAACTGATTAACTAAATTCTTATAGATGATAACCTTTTAGCTATTATAGGTAGGTGTCTGGTTGCTATTAGAGGTTTGTAGCCGGCCATTAGTAATCTCCATATTAGGTTTTAGAATTTCGAAAACGCGATTACCCCAACCGCTGCAGTTCAACATAGTTTGGCCATTTACAACGCTCTGCGCTCACCGCAGGAACGCAATTTTCGATTTATAGAGAAATGGTCACACTTTGTTGAGCCGCAGCGGCGAGTTTAATCGCGTTTTCGAAATTCTGGTGATGGTGAATTTTAATGGCGCAAGGGCAGCTTGGCTGAAAAGTGCCAAGGCACAAGGTATTTCTTATCACACGGTGTGGTCAAAGACAGGTCTTTCAAGCGTTTCACCCTGCAGAAACCAAGAACCAGCCCATTGGAATGCTTTTACCCACTGTATCATCGGTGGATACGCTGCGGTACAGGGAATCGAACCCCTGAACTCGCGCAGACGAGGTGGATGCTCAAACTCTGAGGCTACGTTGTTTTCGAAATTCTAAAAACTAATATGGCTATTGCTAATGGCTAGCCACGAATCTCTAGTTGTAACCCAGGAGCCTATCTGTAACAGTTGAAAAGTTGACAATTAGAATTTAGTTAATCACTTCACTAGTTAGCATGACTGATATGGTTTGTGATGTGCGCAGACCCTGGTATTAGTACGCCGCAAAAAGCGTCTCTTTACCTAAAAACAAAACTTTTTAAATGATTAGTGGTGGGCTTCCATGAAACCCCTGGTATAGTTCAACAAGAACAGGCACTTGCAGTTATGCTGGGAGCGCAGGCAGTTCCAACTGCGCTGGCACACACGAACAAAGTTTATTCTTTTTGAGCCAATTATAAACACCCTGCACTCGAGTTAACCTATAAGGGAGTAAAAAGGAGTAATAGGTCCCCTAGGACTCTTCTTAATAGGGGCAGGGTATGCTGCTCATGCCATGGGGCAGATTAACATCACTAAAATGTGGAATACTTACGGTTGACAACTGAAGCAGATCCCATCTTCAAAACGTGCGAAGTTCTTGTAGCTGCCGAGGTTTTAACACGGGTTTCAATCTCCTTTAATTCTAAGCTAAATACCTTTGGAGCCACGGTTAAAAGTTTTGTTCCAATGTTAACAACAAGTTACTATGATTTGAGGTGGGAATATGCCTCCGCTGCCAAGAACAATGCATTCCGTATATTAGGCGCTTGAAATCTACCCCGAGGCTAAGGAAGTCTACTCTCCCCTAATAGAGAGTTAACTAGAATCCCATTCACTCCTTTTTTACTCCCTTATAGGATGATTCATGTTCATGGTATGCGCTTAAATAACATTTCCGGAGCGTGGTTCGTGCCGCTCGAAGTGGAGTAAGTTCACATTGTGAGTCAGCCCCGGATGATTGAGGCCCAATAGTGAACTGAAAGTTTGCAAACTCTTAACCAACCCTTAGGAAGCCGAAAGGATGGTCCACATGCAAGCGACTGAGCGGCGCGTCGCAGCGAAAATTTTCAACTTGTTGGAACCGCGCCGCACAACGTCGCGACGACTCAAAAAACGCGGCGGCAGGATTCGCTAGCGTTTTCGCTTGCATGGGAAACACGCTTAAAGCGTGTTTCACATGCAAGCGAAAGCTCTGGCAAATTAAAGCGTGTTTCACATGCAAGCGGAAACTGGCGAATCCTGCCGCCATGGTGCAAAAACTCGTTTTGAATAGTCGCGGCGGCGAGCAGCGAGGGTCCAAGTTGGAAATTTCCGCTGCGGCGCGCTGCTCAATCGCTCAGTCGCTTGCATGTGAACCATCCTTAACGCGATAGCGTGTGAACTCGCTTAAAGGGAGACTGAAGCACTTTTTTTGAAAATCAGGCTGGCAGCGGCGTCCTATAGTTTTTCATGCTGTATACTGGAATATCGCATCCAAATAAGGCAAAAACAAGCGCGAATTGCCTTTTTTAGCCGAAATATGCGGCCTGTGCCGCGGGGCACGCCGCGCGGCGCGCCGCCGCCCGTGATTGGTCAAGAGAGGTCGTGACGTCACTTTGAGGACTGGAGAAGCTGCCGATGCGGATCCGGCGCTGCGTTGAGTGCAGATCGCAGCTTTCCGTGTCGTTGTAAAAGCGAATACGGCGGCTATTTTTTTTTTTACTGACCTCCGAAGAAAAGGATACTACAGTTTGCTCATTCCACGTATCGCCTGAAACCAAAATAGACACAAGCAAAAAATTCTACGCCTAGCACAAGCATACGCCAGCGTCAAAGACGCGATGCAGACCATGCGTAAAAGGTGCCAGCACAACCTCGGCTCGTATTCTCGGAAAGGAAGGGATGCGAATAATACTCAAGTCAATTACCACCCCCGGACGCCTCCTGGCTCGCCCGGAAGAGCGTCATCCTAAAGAAAAGGCCCAAAGCACTGTGTACAAAAAATCCTGTTCTCAGTACCCGGCGTTGCAGGTTGGGGCAAGAAAGTATTTCAAGGAAACAATGAAGGAGCACGAAGTTGATGTCAAAATTAGCGAAGCGCAGTGGCCAAGCACTGCGAGGCATGTGACCACAGGATAGTGACGCAATCATTGTGCGCTGGAAACCAAGTCAAATACGCGCACAAGGCTGCTTCTTCACTCGTGGCGCGTTCAGCAGATGGCAGAAAGTATTAATCGCTGCCTCGGAAACGTTCGCCTTTCCTAGATTTGCAGTTTAGGTTCAGTGAAGTAGTTGCCAACTATATGTGTGTTTAAAAGCCAAGCTAGCTGCAACTCGCCCGCTGACACAACTTGATGAAGAAACCGAGTAAGGTTGCGGTGTTTTTTTGCAAAAACTCGGTTGGCATTCATTTCACTCATAAATTTGCATCCGAAATCAACCTCGAACGCTTTCATTTTAATCTCTTAGCTACGATTAAACGAGATGCCGTACATGAAGAGCTTCGATGCTTGCTTGCTTTGCTTTATTGTGCTTTGCTCTGCTTGCTTGCTTGCTTGAAAACGTCGAACCGAGTATAAAATCACTAACCGAGCCTTGCTGAGCACGTCTCAGGTGGTCTGGCCGCACCTAAGCTGAGAAGAGCGACACATGCTTAAGCCTCTATAAGGTTTCTTCAGGGGCTAAGTGAGCATGTTTCTACTTTTAAAAGAGGCGCTTCTTCGGAATGGTGACACGCCTCTCCTGCGCGAGAAAATCGAAGGAACTGTGCCATGGTTCAGCCGCGCCTTTTCGACAGAAATCTCCAGGGGTCACATTAGGGACAAGCTCTGCATGTAGCCGCTCTTATGAAAGTGCTTCGAGCAGAGTAGGCTTGCTTTGGTCAGCTTGAATTCTTGGTCACAGCAGCGAGCGCTTGCGCTGCGAGCTTATGGTCTCGCGAAAAACAGCGGAAGACGGCACAGTCTCGGCCGTATTTGTTCATGCACACGAACGCAGAGTAGTACCTCGTGTTGAATCTGATTCTCAAGGTCGGCTGACACACTTTGTACGTCACAACGCACGCAGCACGAGAAACAACGCGCGCTGAAAGCTCGCTCGGCTGCGCCGAAGTATCCCCGGCTCCTCAACGTGACGTCACGTTGGCCGACATGGAGAGGTTTCTCTCTCCGCTGTCCTCCTCTCCTATGCTTGCGCGGGGCGCGGGAGATTTGAACACCGCATTTTTAATTGGTGATTGTGCCACTGTTTTAGAAAAATCGAAAAAATAATTTCGCAGACGTGATCAGCAATGACACTACTTCAAAACCCTAAAAAATTAGCTGATTCTAAAACCGCCTCAGTATCCCTTTAAGGCCAAACCACGAGGAAGCGTTTACTCGGCTTCGCGTCAGCGTCTCGTCTACCGGCCGTCTACCGGCGTTATCGCTCGGCGCCCGCAGGAGAGGGCGACCAAACACATGAGGGCATACGAACTGGTGTCTCCAGACGGGTGTGTGGAGAGATCGTGTATAAAGCACCTGAATTCTCCCCTGTCCTTAGCTAACCATCCCATTAAGCGGCGACGGGAACCTACTGTGGAGGCAAGGGGGACAATAGCGCGGGGAGAGAAGAGGTGCTGCTGCCTTCGTAGACAGGGGCCGCGTGACGGGTACAGCAGCGGCGTGGATTCATCCGTAAGTCGTTCCAATGCGAGGCTAGTCACTGCCCCCGACCCCCGACCCCCAATCCCCACCTACGAAGTATTTCCCGCGCCGGCGCTGAGATCTGGCCTCGCCAGATATCTGCGTCTCCCTACGCCGCCTCGCTCCAAGCGCCTGAGTTTCGCCACCGGAGGCGCCAGTAGCCAAAACTTTGATGCGACGCCAAGAAACGCCGCCTTGTGGTTCGGCCTAGCCCTCCTCCGCAACTCCACAAGCACCATCACGCTATGCATGCACGCATCCGCCTTGGAGCCTCTTTCTTTTACACAAACGAACTGCTGCTGTCCTTCGCCGCTCCTCTACCACCGCAGTCACATCACGCATTCTGTCACATGACTCGACGCGCCAACCACAGAGGAGTGGAAACTTCCCACAGGCTGTGGCTGCAGCGCAGCTGGCCTCGCGCCAACTTTTTACCAGAAATATACCTTAACATCTAATAAGCGGCGTCTCCCTCTCACTGGTTGGTTGTGGTGTGACGCCATGACCTCAGCCGACCAATAATGAATTAGTGCGACAACGCGCATGGATTTTCGTCCGAACGTCCACTTTAACGCTGTCGGGTTAAATGTAGTGCCATATACAACGCGACTCTGTTCTACCACACGGGATCGAAGGTAATTGAGAAAAAAATTATGAGGTGCACTTACGTCTCTTTACGTGCGGAAATGAGAAAGCTATGTGCTTACCGCCACCTGCGCCGTCTGCTGGGCCAGTGCCGTACATTGCGAGGGTGGGTTTACAGTGGGTGCCACATGATGGCGCTGCGACTGCACGCCAAGCACGGAGGAAATTACCGGAATAGGAGGAAATTAGTTACTCACTTGATTGCGACATCTGAAATTAACATGCTCATAATTACTCATGTAGGCCTCATCTCGACGTTTTTAAGAACTGTGCATACACGAGACGCCACTTTATTCAGCTTCAAACGTCGAATTCAGCATCATCTCTGGCGCTCAGATGAATCGCCCTAAAAGTTCGGACCTGTGGTTTGGTCGTTGGGGCTCAACGCCACTCCGTTATGCTGGAATAGAATGGTCGTATGCGCCCCTCAAATATCTTGGCTTTCCGCGGCACGCATTTCAGTCCAGTGCACATTACTGGAAGGATGGAGTTCTACCCGTTGAGCGTTACCCTCAGAGCTTTGTCCCACATCGCCTTTCAATTTTTGGTCGAGTTCAGGCCTGCAACACCTTTCTGGCAGCAAAAATTTATTACGTAGTCCAGGTCATGCACTGCGCTAGGAATTATATCCAGTGTTTTTGTCAAATATCTGCGGCTTTTATTTGGGCATCTACTTTCGAGCCGATGCGACGTGATAATCTTTTCAGGCCTAGCTGTTTGCGCAGGATTGGGCTTAGTTCGCTTGTATGTGACAGTCAGTGTCCCGTTTTTTTCTTTTTTCTTGATTGTCGCTACCGATTATTAGAACATTCTTGCAGTTTAATTTCATTACCCTGTTTCAAACTTGCTTTCTTCAAACTTTACTCAGCGCCCCTCTTTACTAGGCTTTATGCAGGTAGTTTATTCATCTGTGAGGTTTTTGACGGTTCGATTTTCTAACGAGTACTTATATTGTGCTTCGCGTAATAGACTATACAGAGATTTGATGGCGATGATATATCCGCCGCCATTGTCTCGTTCTGTGTACTTTGGTCTCATGTTAGTTAAAGCGCGTGTGCAATGGCGCTTCCTCCTGGAACTTTTGTTATAAATTACACACCGAAGTTCTCCCTTTTAAAAAATGGCTCCAGAGGAAGAACATTTTTGTTCCTTCTGTCAATTGTCGTCTGTATAATGTACCTGAAAGCACTAAACGCTGTTTTGTCAACTGCAAGGATGAGATTTTGTTTTGACATGCGCTGCAAAGGACGCTAAAAAAGGTCTTTGTTTTAAATTCCTACAGTGTATACGTTACCTTGTTGCCACTCAACCTGATTAGGAACCCTATGACATGTTTTTTTTATCATTGGACTTGCCACCGCATCTTGCTTACGTAAGAGATCGGTGTTGGTCTATATGCGTGTCATGTCTGCAAGCGCCGGTGTGCGCGAATTTCCCGAACTGCAGGCCTCTGTCCTGGATCAGAGCACACAATTTGTGCCACGAGCTCGACACCCTAGGCGTTGGCCTACAGTGCTAATATTAGGCGTGCGCTTCGTTTCATAGATGTCCTTTCGCGACCAAGAAGAAAAAGAAGAAAAATCCTAGCTGCAGATGATTGGGCGCAAGGAAAATGAAGACAAAAAGTCCCCGCGGTTAACAAACAATATTTTATTTCACAATGTTTTCTGGTTTTTCTCTTTTTTTCTTTTTCAAACCACACACGATTCACGGTTCCGTGCTAACATGAATAGGACGCGGAACACACACAATGCTCCCTCTCTTCGCCGTGAACAATGGGCAACATCTGTTAGATAAGCAGAGAACCAGTCAGTGCTACATGCCACTCGCACACAACGCGCGGTGTTATGGAACAAGGTCCCCAGTGTTGGCCCTCATGGCGCTCTTACCAACAGCGTACACTGACTCAACTGCACAAGGGCTTGTAAACAAGCGCAATCCGCACAGTGCCTGCATGAAGAACGCTGCCGCACTTACGAGGTGCTGTCGGGACTTTTTTTACTAACTTGTACTACGCAAGACTTTAGAAGATGAAGTTATGGCGTACGCTTTCGTTACTAATGGCTATCGCCTTCACAGGCCCTCCTCAACGGCGCTTCCATTCATCGCACGTACTGTTAGGTATTGCGCTGGTTTGAAGAAAATAGACACAGCAATTCGATACAAAAACCCAGTCATATAGCATCAGGATTGACCTGATATCAACGCTTTTGTCTCACAGCTTTTAGATTGTTTCTGCACGCCATCAAAACTGAGCACGTTACGTGCGACAGATTTGATACTTAGCTACCACGATGCGGGTTGCCGTTGAAAATCAGATAGGTGTGTTTACAGTCATGACCAGTAAGCAATTCAACGTGCCAAAGAACTTGTTAGAAGACAGCTACAGGGAACTGCTGATTTCGTTACGACCAACATATGGCACGTCGACGTTTTTACGACAGCAGGACAAGCTTCATGAGATTCAAGCCCAAGACATGCTCGCAAGGCTTTTACAGGGGCACTTACATCTTTGTTGAAAGTATAGGGCCTGCTGCACACGTGATCGACGCCGCAGTAGGGCACCGCGCTGGAGACAAGAGAGTTTCCCCCCGTTTCTGAGGTCTCCCTACGCGATGAGTGCCGCACGAGTGCGGCAGTAAAGCCCTACGTGAGCTTCGGTCGCGAGCACGGGGCTGTATACTTTCAATAAAGACGATACTTCGGGAGGCTTTCTCCCGAAATGCAGGCGAAAACAGGCACGAAACGCACAAATATAGCCCCGCTAGAGTGGTCATAAAAAGCGTTCAAATAACAAACAGCACTGGCGAAACCAAGCGAATCATCTAGTTTTCACCAGTGCCGCCGTGTTACTCGACACACGGCGTTAGCCTATACAGGACACAACTTCTTGTGCACACTTTGACGGTCAACGAAAGGAGGAGCAAATATTGGAAGTTCTTACAATGGAAGTAGTGCTCACAAGGCTGTATACTTCTTTTATAGCATTATGTTTTCACCCTTCTGTGCGGAGGCAAATAAAATAGGCTTTGAAAGAAGTCGCAAAATGGGGCCAATCAAATTTCACCCTGCATTCCGCAAATGTTCAGAGATATAAGGCGCGCAGCGAAAAGCTGCAACACGATCGCATGTTTGCTTGCACAAGGTGTCCTCAATACAGAATGGCTCAGTTGTCCCCGGGTCGCTGCTTCAACTAAGATACCAACACACTATTCTCAACTTTGGCCATGTCGGCGATATTTGTGGAAAGTGTTACCTAATATCTTTCGTTTTTCAATGCTGGATCTGCTTCTGATATCGGCCTCGTTCACTGACATGACCATGGAATCATTCGGATTCCCGACATAACGAACTTCTTTCAAGTGCTATCAGCTGGAAACAAAAGAGCAACATCTTGACTCTTTTTCTACTGCTTGATTTCCCCCCCCCTTTTTTCCATAAATTTTGAGCTCAAGAGAACAGAGAGATCAAGCAGTTTGCAATGTCGGCTGTCCTCTGCATCAATGCCGGTGATTTTATATCTGTGGCAGTATTAACGGCTAAGTTGTAAAACCCTTCTCAGATCCGAAGAATTGTTGCAAGGCTATGCCGCTGCTTACGCCACAGTTGTATGTAGAATTTCAAATGTCCTAACCGAGGGCTCTCGACAAGAAATGACAACGCATTGCAGTCTGCTTATAGCTTACTTTTTGCTTGTCCAGCATGTCGTACTTAGGCAAAAACTCCCAGTTATTGATCTAGAAATCTAAAAAACTACTTTCATCTTGCGGCTGTTTGCTAATACCTTCTTGGTCTTCTCTGCCTACGAACTTTAATGCTTTCAGTCAGCGTCTAGACCGCTTCGACTACGTCGCGAGTCTTCTGACTAGTTTATGGACTAAGAACGCTTTAGCCACGTCTATAAGAAAAAAAAAAGAAACAGAAACTGCTTGCAGGCTGACCAATACGTAGCTAAACAAAGAAACAAAACAAAATGAAGATTGTTGCCAAGTTAAATCTTCTTTTTTTTCGATATATGAGTTTCTTTCAGGAATGGGGTGATCAGTGCTCTATTTTGGCTGGCCATCAAACCCCGCAAAGAGAATTCGCAAATGCCTTCTGAATTACTGTAAGGCTGCGACCGAACAGGACCTGGCAAAACCTGCCGTCAGGATCAAATTGAGAAAGCTAGGCACGAGTTGAAATTCCGGTGGCAGGTGTCGTTAATGTGTCACAGGACCAAAAAAAGGCGACCTCAAAAAGTTCCAGGTTTCAAGGCGACAGTATTGAAAATGGTCGAGGAAAGATACATAGCTGTTTGCACGCGACTGAGAACTACTGCTGTTTCCAGTGACAGCGAGCTTTTTTTTTTGTTTTCAAGGCGTGAACTTATTGGCGAAAATTTTAGCAGACACTCAATATGCGTCCCAAGTGTTTGGTTCCAAGTATTTAATGGTAGAAGAGTGAACTCTATTCAATACTTCACAAACACGCACGAGTCATTTTCCTGTTGGGCAGTTAAGCGTAATACTTTTCCAGAACCACTATACATCAAGAATCGTTCCAATAAAAGTGCCACGTATGAACTAGCAGTTTCCACTAAACAAAATAAAGAGCACTCATTAAGAACAGCAGTAGCAAGAACACCAGCTGACATGCCTGCAGGCTGAGTCTAAACCTTGTTATGCTCAAAAACCTTGGGGCATAGTTCACGTGCGTGCCACTGCGAGTAATCAGAGCTTTGGCCTTACGAGATTGGCGGAATCAAATAGGAATATTAAAATCGACACACCCGCACTCGTTTAAACGCACGGTCCTGAAGCGTTAGTAACACTATATCTATGTGCACGTATTCGCCGAAAATTTGCAAAAAAACCCCGAAAAAAAACGGACAAGAACTTGGGGCGGAAGTCACATTCGTTGATGCCGTCAGAGTGCACAGATTTGAGATGTTTCCTCCACTGGGCCGCGATAGTACGTCGGCCCGCACAGCGTGCAGAACGACTCTAGAATATTTTCTGATACGGAGCTGCAACGAAAAAGTGCACGAGTACTGAAGGTAGCTTGGAACACCTGCAGCACTCATAAAAAGTGGCAGAAGCAAAAGGGACACTTTCCACAAACAACAACTGACAGGTTTGCACGACACTTTTGTGCACACACATTTATTTCCCGCTAGGGGCAGGTAAAACGCGTGCTGTTAAACAGCCCAAAAGTCATTACGCAGCAGGTGCCTTAAAACTGTGAGTAGAGGGTATCTCACGTCACATGAACTAGAACCTGTGGTACATGTGGTACAGAAAGTGGCCGCATCATGCATCGCATTTTCACGCTCGTTTCATAAAGCTACCATTGACAGATGAGAATTAATACCCAGCAATTCTGGAGAAAAGCATTTTTGAGCGGGAAACCGTTTATGAACGCGATTTTTTCATATAATGTAAGATTTCACTTCAACAATCATTATACCCGCAGATCACCCAGATGTAGCTTCATATTTGCTCTGATCATACTCCCACCCTAAAAAAACAGGATGGGCATGGAAAAAAAAAGGATGGAAAAAACAGGTTGGAGAAAAACAGGATGGAAAAACAGGATGTGATGGATCACACCCGGGTCAGCCTCAGACAAAACCAATTTTGTGACGAAATCAGCAGTCTATGCCTTAACCTGTGAGTACAGACGTCTCTTATTTCGGTAATTATTAACCTTCATTAATGCAAGCATTCAGGTAGCACAAAGAAACGAATCGTATATTACGTCGACGGACTTTCACGAGAGAAAAGATTGATTTTTCGCTAGGTGCGCTGATCCCACTTATTCTCAAAGGCCAGTTCAAGCAACGTGAGACACCCCGCATTTACTTCTTCCGACAAACAAAGTAACAGCCTCAGCTTTTAGAAACGGCCAAGAATGTCTTGTCTTCATTCAAATGACAAGCTCGCACAATCGGTTACAGACAATTGTATCGCCGAGCAGCAGACTTTTCGTTTGTCTCAGAGTTACAAAAAGAGTAGCAGAGACATGAACAGGTGCACCGAAGAAAGAAAACATGAAAATCTAGCAGAATCCTGTCGGTGCCACGCTGAACATCAGGCAATCGCGCCTGTACACACATCTGGCGTCAAATTAGACACTCACTGTAAGACTGCTACGGAGCGATGCGCCGCGAATGCGTTCGTACACAATTAAGATATAGTAATGCCTCGAGAAACGCGTGCTATGGGGACAGAATGAAGAGCATGAGCTCGCGCTTCACCACATTGCCCAGTGATAGCTTGATTGAGGTCCTGAAGGCTAGTGTCAGCGTCGGAACAATGAACAACTGATCACCTGCCAACCTTTCATCCCGAACTAGCATAGCAAAGAACAACCTGCGACTAGCAGCGTGCCACACTAGTCAAAGCTCATTCTATTCCGATAGTATAGAGTCGGTAGAACTACATGTTAGCGTGTTGGCATCCGCACAAGTTGACAAACATCGACGACAGTTAACACACATTCACACATAACACATTTCAATCGTACGGAGCACTATGCTGGATACAGCGTAACAAGAAGCGGCGAAAGAAAATATTTTTGATTATTTTTTTCATGCAAAATTTCTAACAAGTTAGGTGCCGTTGCGACCGCATATTTCCCGACGTGCATCTCTCACAATAAGAAGTGCGTGAACCGTTAATTAAGAACCCGCGAAAGTGGTGTTCAGTTAAACTTAGGCGCTTATTTACAAAAGAATAGGTAATCACAAGGTAAACAGGTTATATATTATCTCTTTATTTCTATATATATCTATATATATATATATATATATATGTATATATCTATATATATGTACGTGTGCATTTATGTCTTTATCACACAGCTATAGATTTCTCCCCCTCAAAAATTTATATCCTGTGAAGCAATGTGCTTCAGGTAAAATCAAGGCTCTGCCTTCTGCACCCCATTGAAGAAAGTTTAGGCTGTGGTAAACCGCTGTCTCAGTGATCAGTGACTTCGCAGTCAGTATCTTCACTTATTTTTTTCTTTTTTTTTTCGAATATTCGTGAAACAACAGCCAACACAGCGCACTGCTTACTGAGATTACTGCCAACCGCGAGCACCGCAGAGAAAGAAAAAAAAATAAAAGCGTCTTCCCGTACCGCGAAACTGAGCACTAGGCAGCACAGGTTACTCCATGCCATGCTGCTAGTTTAGCCACATGGCAACACTAGGGCCATTTTTTTTAACCTACACTGGCTACACTAGTGTAGCCAATGTATAATGATTTTATGATACACTTGCTACACCAGTGTAGCCAGTGTAGGTAAAAACAATGGCCCTATTCATTGCTCCGCACAAAATTTCGGCTAATGGACTTATGAATCTTAATGGAAGAAAGCGCCGCTTCCTGGGTTAATCTAAAAAGAAAAGGAGCCTAATATACGGTGAAAATAGAGCCCACCCTCTGAGAACTCGCAAGCAGTGCACTTTGTCGTTAATTTTGCGAAAGCCTGCGTTATAGTGCTTCCATTCGCGACAGTACCGTCGCGTAGACGCGGGTGTCCACAGCCTGGTCAAAAAAGGAAAAGAAAGAACCTGACGCGGCGCGCAACTACAGATTCAACACTTCGCGTTCCCCAGTGATGGAGATTGCGCAAAACGACAGAAAAGAGTAAAACGCCGGAGGCGACAACAAAAATCACAGCTTCACTGCCACACAGTGGCAATATGGTATCGGTGTAACAACATATCAAGCGTGTGCCTGCACAGTCGGCTTGGTTATAGCTCCACACGCGGGCGCGTTCTAGCCTGCGCGCCTCGGAACGAGAGACACAAATTACAGCGATTCTCGGTGGGTCCTGCAAGGAGGACGCCTCGTGTATACGGCAGTGGTCGCCATATTTTTACAGGTGTTGTTCCGTACCTCTTACTGATGGAGCGGATGAGAGCAAGGGAACTACAAGACGTCTGAATTCTGCGATGCCATACACCCTTCGTACGCACCTCACGCTGTTACGGACGATTGTAAGCGTAACATCGCGTGCGCAATCTTCATCACGCTTAGTACGCGCCTATGCAAAGTGAAGCCGTTCGGTGTTCGTCCCGGCAGTAAGTTATCCAAATTTCCCACTTTACGCAGCATGCTAAAAATTGTGCGCAGTCTCGACGCAGCTGAAGTATTTTGCTTCGGGGCATACTTTCTTTTTTGTTTTGTGTGTCACGGCGTAAGCGTCGAGAAACGAGGCGGGAATTGAAACTCCGGGAATGGGGGTCCGCGAACTCGTTGCTGTTGCGCGAATGGCGACCCTCTTGGGCGCCTATATCGACCCGCAGCGTGCTCGAAGGCGAGGTAAAACCGTGTAATTATTGCGAGATATGTAATGGTTCACCGACAGGAGTCAGGGCCTCCGCTCGGCTAACGCAAGCAAAAACGTAACCTGACCAGTAGAGGGGAAGGGGACTTTGTGCAGTGGCACCAACGAACCATGCGCTTGACGTAGTTGTGTCAGGCTGCATATGATGGGCGCAAAACACGCTGTCGTCAACTGATGGCGCCACTGGCGGAAGTACGTCCCAGCTGCCCACAAAGAGTACGGCGCTTGCCCGTGCCCCGTCGAAAGCCGGAAAACGAAGCGCCGTCGTAACCACACAAAACGCGGCCACCGAGCTGGAAGAACCGTGCGAAGAAGACAAGTTAAAATGCACTAAACATACTCGTTATGTTAAACATACTTTGTGAAGCGGCGACATAAATGGCCGGCTCCTACGCATGAGCCGGGAGCGGATGTATATACATTAGTACCAGGCGGCTAAAGTCCTTTTACTTGACCTTCCTCCCTTAGCGTTCTTCCTATACCTCCCAAAAGCTCCACATGGTTCAAAGCTCCGGCACGCACTATCATAGCTTAGGCGGAGAGTTGGATTCCCTCCGAATCCGACTTGCCTCGTGATGCCTCGCACTGTTTGCGTTAGATAGCATCAGACATTGCCCGTAAGCTGCCTACACGCACACCGTGCAAAAATTGACTATGACGACGCTGAAACTGTGGCTCAGTTATTTTTCCCTGGTGCACAAGGCATAACTACACTCCCAGCTCACACTGCACTGAACAAGTTCGCACGATATTCAACAATGATTTCGCCGCTGTTTCAAGTGACTCCGTGAGATGGAATGGCGCTGTGCCCCACCCTCTTGAGACGATGTGGATAGGGTGCAAGCGCCCGGCGTACATTTTGAATTCTACGATGCGAGTTCAAACGCGGTGCTTAAAAAAATGTTTGCCTACGTGCGGTTACGACAGCGCCTTAAAACAGGCGCATGGGAAAGCTGCTCACTGACATCACCTTGGCCTGCGCGTGGGTCATAGAATATTGTTATTTAGGAAAAACAGAAACAAAAAAACGTCATGCTTCTTACGGTAGACTAGATTTGTAGAGCGCATTCTGAAGCTTGGAAGCAAAGCGGCACACCTTTACACTTTCACGAACTCATAGGTCCCATAAGTGTCCATGCACGAAGTAAACTTTCCTTGCGCACTTTTTCCAGCACAATAGCTGCAGCGAAAGCCAGCAAATGAGAGTGACCGATAGGCTCCACTAGTAGTACATAAGCAAACAACGAAAGGATCTCTTCGAAACTCCTCATGCAGAGCCTGCACGACTATATATAGAGTGCGGACAATTACAACTGTCACCGAGTAACGCTTGAGAGCCCAGTGATAACTTTATCACACAGCGAATTTATGTGTAAGTGTGCTGCTAATTATAACAGGACGCTAGTTACAGGCTCGTCTGTGCATTAAGACTATCGTTACATGTTGGATTTTCTTACGGGTTTCCTCCAGGAGCTGTTACCGTGCAGCGATTATTATCCTTGAAATGCGCTCAACTGAGCAACTGCGTAGCGAGCTAGTGTGCAGCAAATCAGAGGTGACTCAAAGGACATCCTGCTAAAGAAACATCACGTAGAACAGCTTGGAGGTAGTCAATCTAAACGAGATAAAAGCTAGATGTTTCCTCAAGCCGGCATTATTCTCAAGGTATAGAAGCCAATGCGAGATACACGGATTTCAGCGGCCTACGAATGTGTCAAGACTGACGCACGTGATTAGCCCTTGGCAATTGATGCTAACCGCCAAGCAGTCAAACACGTGACTGGAAAACAGCGCGAAAGTGGTGCGCCAAAATATTTGTTCTCCATGCGCGCCTTGCTACAATTTTGTTTTTAACTGAGAACGAGATGAAAACCTTCCTGTTCGTTTTATACTGCTGAAGCATTCCGGTGAGACGGTGTCTGGCCAACTCGTCCGAGCAACACGCCCACAAGTTGGCTGGCTGGCGCTGTCGCCCTGGGCAGCTTTCGTGCTGGCGCAGGCGCTGCGGTGCGCGATTTGGCGATGTATTTGTGTTATAGATGTAAAGTGAAGCTGATACCAGCAGCGTCTAGATCGTTCCGAAAAATAAAGGCGAGGTCTGCGGCGTTCCTAAACAGAAAGAACCCTCAGTCTATCCCTTCTTTCAGTCTATCCTCTTGGGCTCTAACGTCACCAGGAACGTCCGGATTTCGCCCGGGTTCACCGTCACCGTGAAGAGCCGCTCGTCGATGGGTGACGGGGTCCGCCTGGACAAGGACGCGCTATCGCGACCGTTGTTTCGGCGGCCCCCTGCTGCAAGGTACCGCAGCAGCTCGGGGCTCGAGGACGGCACGGAGTCTCTGGTCTCGAAGTGGAACCTGGTCGAGTTGCGCAGGGTTTCGTGCGCCGACAGAACGGCTTCCTCGACGGCCGTCACGGTGTACGAGACCAGCAGGTGCTGCGCAGAGGAGATACATCATGCACACCAACGGCAAAATATAAATAAAAAAAAACGAGTGGCAAGGATAAGTTCGAAGCGAGCTATTAGGAAGAAGCTGACTGGGGATCTAAATAACAAATTCCAAGCGCCAAATACCCAGTGCTGATACGGCGCCTGTTGCGGGCTTACAATCGTACTCCCGACTCATATGCGCCGATCGGCCGTTTTGTGCCCGTGCTACGGCGTGCCGCAGCAGGATTCTAATTTACGGTTTGTTAAAAATTGCGGATAGCAGGATGGGCCTCACCTTTAGAGATAGTGAAGCAGGTCTATTGAGCCTGTTGTCCTTGACTCCGGGATACAGGTGTTCCAGGCGCACGATTGCACGGCTGTTTCCAATGTGCTCCAGTGTCAGGAGGTGTAGGTTTGCAGGCAGCGGGTACTGCAGCCCACTTGCCTGCGTCACAGTGTATATGCGCAGAAAGTTAACGTTGGGGCACACAGTGTTCTAATCACTTGAACTAATTACGGCACGCTTCTCTGGATGGTGGCTAGCTCATTAGAGCCTTTGTTGTAGGGTCATCCCTTGCCTGACCAAATTAACTATCGTCGAACTTTCGATCATGCTGTAGAGTAACAGCGAGACGCACCTGTAGACCCCTTCAAACATCTTTACCAAGGGAGCTTCTGACTTGGAAGAAAATATGCGCTTCGACCCCGCCATACCAGTGGGTACGAGAAACGTTTTTGAAGGCACCGTAAATTTCCGCGCACGACCACGCGAAGAATCAAATCTGTAAGCGAATGGAAAGCATTTCGCAAATGCTTGACGCTTGGTGCCACCATGTATGAGGAAACAGACTTATCGATGAGGCTAGTGCATGGGAATCGAGGGTATCGACAGCGTCAAAAACTACGCTAGCAGAGAAGCAATCTGGGCACTTCCAGCACCCCAAAACATTTAGTCTGCCTAGTATGTTGACAGCACCTATGAATTTATGGAAACAGCCCGGTGGTATAGTCTATTGAGCGGCCCAAGGCGCTATTTTTCAATGGTTATGAAATGAAAGATTCTGCGCGCCGCAAAGTGGGCCTGGAAAATCCCCACGTGCACTACAGCCTGAAGCGACAAGAAGGTGATAGGCTGCGTATCGGCATTTCCTATAGCGCGGCAGAGACTCGTTTTCCCACAAAAGTGACGCTTCAGGTTCGGGGATAAATGCCGACTTGAGCAAGGTACGTTGCTGGGCGAATAGGTTGGCATTTATTACTCTTAGAACGGTAGCGCTGGCGGACGACAGAGAAGCACAAGAAGTGGATACAGCTGCTCAGTTGTATCCACTTCTTGTCCTTGTCCATCGTCCTCCAGCGCTGCCTTTGTATAAATGACGACGCATGTTCTTGCCTCCACTTAAGATTGAGCCACCACACAGCACTTCAGGCGGGTTAGCCTGGGCCCGAGGTGATCATTTTAGGCTGGCGAGTAATTGAACGCACCCGTGGCACAGGGATGTCCAGCAGCTGTCGGTCGCGCGTGTGGAAGGCGAACTGGGGCCCGAACACCATCCGGTTGGCCATGGTGCGCAGCATCCGCTCCGAGTCCTCGACGGAGCCCAAGAAAACGCGATGCGTGCCGCGGGCCACCAGGCCCCGCTTGTCCACGCCGATCTCGTTCAGGGGCTCCTCGACGCCGAACGAGTCGTCATACTGCAGCCGCCGATGGAGCTGCGTCGAGGAAGTTTATTATTGCTACTATCTGGTATGATAAACGTGAAGAAAGAGGGAATGGGAGAGGAAGCAGGCTGGAGACAGCCCTCAGAAGAGGCGCAACGCCCCGTCTGCTACACAAGGTATCGAAATGATGAAGAAGTAGAATGACAGTAATAAGGCGGCACTCGCAAAACGACAGAAACAGGAAAACAAGACACTCGGGATATACTAAAAAGATCCAAACATAAAAAAGACACTAAATTAAGGTACACGGAACAAACTGAAACGACCGGCCCGGTACCGGCACAGCATAAATCGGAGCGCACAGGTTGGTGGTTACGGAAGTTTGTCAGCAATTCGCAAAACAATAACGAAACACAACCGCGTTTCGCTATGCGGCAATGCTGGAAGTATGCCAAATGACCAAGACTCTGGTTAAAGACAAACACTACCGACAGTATTTAAGCAAACAAGGAAGGGGAATGAGGGGCTCGTTGTAAATATGACAGAAGTACGTACACAACATGCTTTGCAGAAACCGCAAACGTATGGAAGCGACGAAGTGTCACTAAGTATTTAAACTGCATTTCTTTCTGAAACAGTGTGGGCTAGCGCAGTTAGCTCTTTTTCGACAGCGCTCATACTGTCGGGCATCTGCGGTGCCGATAACGTAGTAAATAATTAAAAAAATTAGAACTATCACAGCCTTTTCTATCTTAAAGGCTAATTGTAAAGAAACAGCTCGTGACAGACTGACGGCGAACCGAGGTGACAACTATTGGCCGCGAATCTAAGCATCAAAACAAGCCGTTTAGACCTATCCTTCACCTCTAGGGATTATGCATGCTGCTACTTTTACATGTAATTTCGAATGCATCAGGTACAGTGTCGTGCTTAACAGAGGCTTTTAAAGCATTTTATACAACCCGGACTTTAAGTTACAGCGCACAGACTATTCGCGATTCCTATGGATGAGCTGACAGTAAAAAGCACACATGAAAAGGCGCGAGTATTCAAGGTTATCAGGTTTAGCATGCCGACGTGTACCTCTCGGCCAAATATGAAGTTGCTTCTTGATAAAAAAATACAAAACATAATTCTTGCGTCAAAAAATTAACTCACTCCAATTCACCCTATAACCTCGAGCGAACAAGGCCGGAAGCTATACACGAACATGTGCCACTCATTAGTGGAGTTGAGAGAGCGCGGGAAGCACTGAAACGGGAACGAAAGACCATGAAATGTAATACGATGACGCGCTATTGCTCAGGCTAGTAGTCTATAAGAACGCCAGTTCGTACTACTGTGAACCTCTGTTCATAAGTGACGCTTTCAGAAACTCCTTTGGGGACGTATACTGTCATGACAGTGCTGCGCTATTTACAAGGAATTTTTTTAGGCTCGAACGAACAGTGTGTGAAAGCTACTTTAAATTTCCTGAGAAAAGCTGTCTCCAACAAATGCCCCCCAAGTGGAGCATGCAGCATTCTTGCAGTTCACAGTGCTCAACACGGACCGCTTACCATTAATTCCAGTTCGCCCTCATGCAAGCTGCTTCCGCCTTGTGGTCTGTCCGGGAACACCGTCAACTGGAGGTCGTGCGACTCATTCTGAAAAGGAAAAAAAAAAACGCAAATAAAAGCTCGCGAACTTCTTTTGAGCATTGCTCCTGAAGTTTTATCTTGCAGAGTGCACAAGATCGCTGTTAATTCGCGAGAAGCCTTTACGAAGTTGGCAAATTCAGAGCACGGTCGCATTTTGTTTTCACTCTATCAGGCGCAGCGACTCAAAGATTGTGCACGCGTTTGAGCGATGAATGCATACGTACACGTGACGGGACATGATGCGCTCCCTGGAATGGTGATTGCTAATGCCCTATAAAGAGCGGAGTTCTACGCAGAGTGCTATGTCCTTTCAAGGCGCGTTCGTGCACACAGTAATAAATATCGAACAGCCCGTGTCGCAGCTGGGCTTTATGAAGCGGGGGTGGGGCATGAACAATTTCCAATCTAACCATTAAATACACTCACAAATATTAAATTATCTTCGCCAAGCCCACTTGGCTTTCTTCTGCCCCTATTTATTGCCCTTTTTCGTGTTTGTCGCCATATTTCGCGGGAAGCGTACACAAAATCAGGACTTGGTAATTAGGAAATCGTCAATAGCTGCCTATTGGCAACGGTAATCGCTGGCCGCCGCGTGTAACCAGCAGCCGCACGCACCCTGAGATAAATCCAGGAGACCACAGGGTAGTAGTTGTACGTAGTTGGCTCGACGATGGTCTTCGTCCAAGGCCGCTGAGCATTCCTCCTGCGCGATGCCAAAGGAACACTGTGAAGCAGCGCGGGGGTGCCATATATATGTCGCACAATTTTTCGGCTCTATACGCGTCAACGTCCTGAAGTCGCGACCAGGGGGGGGGGGGGGGGGGGGGGGGGCGACTGACGGCTGTAGCGGAGCTGCGAGCTAAAACGAAGCTGCCGCCAACAAGGATGCAAAGGAGTACGCTCATAGGCTCTGGCTTAAAAACGTAAAGATGCAAGAACGAAAAGACAAGTGGGAAATGCGCTGCTTGTTCGGTAAACGAACAAAAGAGGTCAACACTCACACAAGCGGGCATAGGCGGATTCCAGCGCGTTTCAAGGAGGAGGTATGCCCCGCATATAAACAATCCAAAAGGGCATAGGCCTGCTAGTAGAAAATAGGGGCATCAAAATCCACCTACCCTTCTTTCTGTCCTCTCCGCAATCTGGTCAGTCATGTCATTTAAGAAGAATAATTCCCCCTCTCCGTTTAACGCCTTCAGGGTCTGGACATATCTTCTCTCTCTCCCCCTCCCTCCCCTTCTAAATAAAGCGCCTTCCTTCGCTGATGCTAATTACAAAAGTGAAAAACCCCGATCAAGGATTAGCGTTAAGCAAAGAAGATAGACAAAAGTACAGCACGCTACGAGCTGGAGCTTTGATCGAGCGTCTCAGCCATAGATGACAACCTTCATGCCCGCCATCCTCTATTTTTGTTCCTTTTACGCAGTTGTGCTAACCGCAGCTAACGAAAACCACAGACGCCCTCTACCAGTCTTCGCATTCATTTATGTCCAAAAACATGTATGTATCAACCATTGTGGTCCTGGCATGTTTTTCGCGCGCCTAAATTTAATCTTGCTACTTTACTGTCTCCAGAGGATCACTTTAGAAACCGACTAGGTTTTCTTTGCAGGCTTAAGTGCCGAAATTAATCTTATTCAACATGTGTTCAACAGCGCAGGTTTGCACACGCAGCCGTGGGTTCAAATTGGAATCGGGCATTAAACGAGCTCGCCTCACGTTAAGCTCGTTGCATGGATCTTCTATGTGGGCGAAAAGTGTATTTCTGTTAAAGACTTCGCCATTGTGTGTCGGATACTGGTCTCGTCGTGCACGGGATGACAGCTCAATGCTGAATTAAAAAAGCCCTCTTAACTATACGACTGCGAGCGAATTCCGTCAGTTAAAACTAAAAACGGCGTGCCCGAGCAGCAAGTGCAATACGCGGACGGTGACATCTCAAAGTATGGAGCGATTACATGCGATGCCGTGAAGGCTTAACGCTTTCTGCAGAGCTCGTTAATGGCCTTTGTTTATTTTCATTTTCCGTGCTTCTCTACTTCTGGCGGCCGCGCTGAGATCCACAATAAAATTTCGCCTTCTCCTGTCGCGTTTAAAGTCCGGATCGCTAAAGGAAAAACTTAGAGTGGTTCGTAATTAAGAGAGAGAAAAAAAGAGACATCCGCGGACCAGAAAAAGTAAAATTGGGTAATAATTCTTACAGCCTGCGAAAGAAAAAATCCGTCTAAGGGATTAAGGTCGAGAGGATTGGGCGAACGAGCTCCAGTGCTCCAACCCGTCAAAAATATCGATCTTATAAGCGCCACATTGAAAAGAGTGAAAAAAGAAAGGAAAAAAAATCTCAATATATATATAGCCTTCGCTATATCACCAAAATAATAAAACCTGACTTATAAAATGAATGCTGCTGTTTTTCGGTTCTCCTGCTCATCATTTTTAACGTTTTTCTTTTTTTCCCTTTCGCTTTCGGGCTTGCTTGTACGCAGCCAATGCGTCAATAAGCGATAGCTTTAAAAAAATAACAACCCAAAACTTTTTTCCTCATGTGTCTGCACCTCTAGGCGTTCCAACACGAACAGCATCGGCAATAAACGCGACTCGATAAGAAAAAAAAAGCAGGCCATTATCAGCAGTAAGTCGGTATTTTGTTAGCACCGGCTGCTGAAAGATTTACTAGGGCGCGAGTTTCATGTTGTAAAAGCCAGAACAGAGCGCTGAGCCGCGCCCATCACACTCAACGCGTGCGGTGATTGGAAGCGGAGTTTCATGCTTCGTCCCCGTCTCTAACACTTGCTTCCGAGTGTATAATTCACTAATCACGTATTAGTTCCTTTAGAAGAGCCATAAAAGTGCAGATAAAAAAAAAATCTACTTGTTTCCATGTCCGCACGACAGTTTCAGCATTCCAGCGAGGCTTACTGACGATACGCCTAAAGTTCCCTGGGCAAAAACACTCTTAATAAAAGTCAGAAAGCGATACAGCCTGTAAAAAGTCTCAGCTCTCACGTTCTCTTGATGTTCTGGCGTCCGTTGGAATCGGTGTAGAAGGTTCCGTTGTTCCAGATGGACGTTTGGAAGCGGGAAATGATCTCCTTGCCGCGGCTGGGTTCTCTGCCTTCGCTGCAGAGAGAAGACAGAAGGAAAGTGCAGAAAAAAATGTACGAAAGAAACCAATGTAAAAGATGATTGTTTCCGAAACGAAAATGGCTGTTCAAGTAATTGACGACCGCGACACATGCACAAACGCTAAATTTCAACTCTCTCACTCGTTAGAGCTTTCTCAGGAAATTTTGAGGAAGACATTTACTCCCAGCTGAGCCTATTTTAGTTTCATAATTTTCTTCTACTCCAGAGTAATTTCATTATTTTTCTCGCGGAAGGGCTTAAGGGAAACGTACGCAAGTAGACCTTCTACTGTAACTTTTGTACTCAGAGCTGTAGCTTCGGAGTTGTCAATCACGTAATCAACAGCACATGATAATGCCACTTTAATATTATACTTCTAGCGCGCTTAAATATCGTACACATGTTCTACAAAAATGACAGTTATGGCCGATTGTTTAGATGTAGAAAAATAGATTTTCACACTATACGAGCCAAGCGAGAAAGGCCAATAACGCCCGTACGAAAAGATGGCAGCCCAGCCCGAGGAATGATGGGCATAGCGAACGAACGCGTCTCTTCACTACGGCATCTGTCAGCGTTCAAGCCCTCGACATCGGTTGCAAAACAGCGCTCAACACCAAGAAACAGCGGTAATTTCAGCTATCTGTGCGAACCCGCGGGCAGTTCAAAGAACGCCCGCCGCGTTCGGCATCGACGGCGAAGAGCATGCCCAATAGAGGTCATACAGATAACTCCCGAAAGAAGGCTCGGGTAATAAAATAGAAGGGGAGGGAGGAGTCAACATAAAGACAAACACGCTGCAGTATGGCTGGAGAATTTTACGCGGAACTTAGGGCTTGTTGGTAAAGCTCGATTCTCAGATTACTATAGCGTGGCACAAACCGTATACAAAGAAGAAGAGGGAACTGGAGATGAAGGAAAGGGATTGTACTGCGAATGTGGAGTACAGTGAACTGTGAACACTTCGCAGCAAGTTAGCGCATGCCCTCTGAGCTCTGCTCTTCTGTGCCCCGTTCGCAATCGCTATGATCCTACAGCATTTCGGGAACGATACGTCTCGGTGGACGTTCGTACAAAATGGCACAACTATAAAGCTCTGCCTCATTAGCGCGAAAAGCAACAGTTGGGTTGATGTGCATCTGAGTGAAACGGGCCTGCATGCATCGCTCTTACGGGTTATCACAAACTAAGGATAGGGCATTGACGTTTTCTAATTAGCAGGCGAGTATGAAGCTTTACTCTGGTTTCCTTCACCAGCCGCCGCGGCAGGCAGCACAGTTACGTTAACGTTGTAAATCGGTGCCAAGGCCAAAACGGGCAGTTTTGGTGAGCATTACTTTTCCGCAAATACACATTCACCGAAGAAATGACAAGAAACTGTGCATAACTTTTCCGCGTATACGCTTTCAGTGCGTTTGACAGTTTCTTCGAAGCAGCAATATTTGAGTCATATATGGCACCGCGTCGATAGTGCCATTTGTTCTTTTTGGCTTTTGCTCATTTGCACCTTTCGTCTCGCAATTATATCTAGTTTACTAAAGATCCTTACTAAAGATCGTAACAGGCCCATACAGGAATCATACAACTAAAGCAGTCTTTGGAAGGCGTCCGGGGGTGTGCCCTCTCCACGTGCGTTTGTTATGCCGGAATATCTCACGATTTCTCCGGAGATAATATTCAGTCATGAGAAAAGAGTTGTCCTACTAACCCCTGAGCATAAACTCATATGTACCGGAACGTGTCAGCGACGCGAATGTCAATGCGGCGTGGACATTGAGTACAAAGAGTTTCGCAAAAGTTTACAGTTGCCGCATTACTCCGCCTATGTGCGTATCAGACAGCGTCGCTTATGAGAGCATGAAAACGTCGACATATCGCAGCTGTAAACACAGTTCAGTGCACGTGTATGGACGGTGTGTGCCAAAGAACTGCGACGCTTACCTAAACGGGATAGGCCCGATGACCCAGTCAAACTCGATGAGGTCTTCGTCCTTGTAGAGCCGGATGACTTGAGAGGCCCAGTCATTGAACGTTTGGTGAATCTCTTGAACCAGGGGACCCTGTGGCGTTGAAAAATGAAGACGACCAAATGACGCTGCTGTACCTTGCGCACTGCGCATCACTGACAATGCATGGTCATTTTGTGTAGGTCGCGTAAGAAAAACAGAGCAATTACTTGACGTGTATACTCATTGTAGCCACACCGATGCTGCATGCAAAGTTGCAATCCGCCTTAAATCCACTTGTAAGCTGCCTTCTCTTCCTCTATCCACCGGAACTAGTGAGCAGCGCCCATGGCGTAAGCCGCTTTCCTCGCATATTTTCTTAGCATTGCCATGAATAGAATCATAACCTGGGTTTCTGAAGCAGCGTAAAATACTGACTCACCCTGCATTGTTGCTAAAGAAGCCAAGCCTCTTGCTGGAATTAAGTCGTTCAGCACTTGTTAGCGTTCCTAATAAGCTAATAAAACAGGCATCCACGAAGACTGACGCGCTGTTCGCAGCCTCGTTTTGCCACGCCGGGCGTTGTAACACAACAGGCAGCCCATATTATGCACCGACTATCAGCAGATTACAAGGCAGTTAACTGAGAAACCTTCACCTTACTGGTTCAGAACGTTAGTTAATCTCGAACAGAGATGGGGAGCAGTGCGTGAGCGCATATCGAAGAATCAGCGCCGTCGTGCGTACCCGCTTCTGTTTTTGGTTCCGGCAACAGCCGCACCGTCTCTTCAACTCCAGACCGCAGCCCATATAAAGCGCTATAGAAGCTGGACATCAACGCGTTATCACGCACGGAGATGGCGCTTTGATGCGTCAGCATGGACGCATGCGGCCAGATTTAGATACAGATAAGCTCCCATGACTTATGGCTTATAGTAAGAGTTGTAATGGATTTCCTAATTATAAAGGGAGAGAATTAGAGCGAAGACCGGTTTTCGCGTCCAGACGCGTGCTTATTAATTATGCACTGAACGCATACGGAGCAGTCCATAATCAACTTTTGGATGTCTTTGTGCTTCTGCGCGCGTGCTTTCGCGGGAACCTCATATTCCGCGGTAAATAAAAAGAGCTGCATTACTTAGCGCCTGGCTGCTGTGGTGGAAGTTTTAGCTTCTGCACATTTCGAATTAATATCTACGGCTAAAATGCCATAGGTGTTAGGGAAATTAGGCAAGCAGTAAGTGTACAAGACTAAAGCTAAAGGCATCGATGTTAAGGATGGCACCGGTGAAACAAGATTTTTTTTTTGCGTTCAAAGCATGCGAATACAGAGAATGGAAGCTGCGCTACATTGGCATGAAGGCAAACTCATTGCAGTTAATAAAAGCGCGTTACTTTTGTACTTCTTACACGATAATCTGTCAATTAACTGCCACTCTTTTCACCAGCTATTCGACTTTGTTCCATATTTATTATTATGCGCTTATTTTAGCAGCTTAACATCGTTAAGCTTTCAAGCTTCTATAGCTGGTGAACACCTACAAACATTAAGCCTAGGTTGCAGATTTGCTGTATCACCGAAACCGCACAGTCCTTATTTTATTTTAGTGCATAGTATTTTGTTTGCCCAAAAGTGGCTTCAATCACTTGTAATTTTTGTGCTTTCAGATTTCTGACCCCGCAAACACTTGCCACATTCGCACGCACGAATCAAGCATCTTTCTCTCGTGTATTTTTTTAGTTAATCATTGTCGGTTCTTCACAAAATACTGTGTCGCGAAGATAAGCCGAAGTCGGGTCTGTTAAAGGAGCACAGAGGGCAAACTGAAAGGTGCACTAAAGAGAAATCTGAACTTGTCTTTTTGCCACGGGAACTCGATCTACACGTTCCGAGCATTCTTAAAAACTACGAATTATTGTCCTGTGCGGCCGATTTCCCGAATTTAAATCGGATTAAACGTCCGGCTCCCGCCTTTTTTTGAACTCACCGCTGAAGGTAGCAGGAGTCACTTGACGTGTAGAGTGCCTTTCAGGCAGTCGCGTGGCGGCTTCGCTTTCGCTTTTGTCTTGTTTTTTAGGTTTCCACGAATCAATAGACCCAGTCAGAGACTGCATAGCTGCAAATTAGGCCCACGGAAATAAAAATACACGAGGACTTTTTGCTTTCTCCGACCGCTACGTATCACTCTGCCGATGGCAGAGCGGCAAGCCGCCACGGGACTGGCTGAAAGGTTGGTTGACTTCTACCTTCAGCGGCGAGTTCAAAAAAAGACGGGAGCCGGGACGTTTAATCCGATTTAAATTAGAGAAATCGGCCGCACAGGACAATAATTCGAAGTTTCTATGGATGCTCGGAACGTGTAGATCGAGTTCCCGCGGTGAAAAGACGAGTTCAGATTTCTCTTCAGTGCCCCTTCAAGGTGGCCTGTATCGACAGGGCACCGCGTTCTATTCTCGCACAGAGAACAGTCCCCGAAACCGGAGCTTTTATACAGTAGAGACGACCAACACGAAAAACAGTGTCGCCACCGCCGGTCAGTTTCGCAAGTAAAATGCGTGAGTGTACACCGATCTTTTGCGCGAATCCTAGAGCCGGGCTTCGCCGCCATTCACTTCAAAACGGTGGCAACCAGTTCTCCTCGGTGCGGAAGCCGCGAGTTTGCATCGAACGGCGGGAAAATTTTAAAATTCGATTTTCTCAGAAATGTATGCGTCTTTTTGCAGCCGGACAAACGTCAACACGCAACGAAAGGGGCAGAGAATCAATTTTTACTACGGACAGTAACTGAATGGAGCTCTCCTCAGAGACCACTTAATGTACAGGGCTGCCCGCGTCAGCCACGCACCGGAAAAATGAAAAGGTAGCGGATGCCACGCGTATCGCGGAATATACAGCTCGTATATTCAGCGCATGGCGACCGATGGTAGGTCTCAGAAGCGCAGGCAAAGATTTCATTACTGTACGCGTTTATGTGCAGCACCTAGGGGCAGACGCAAAGAAAATGCCTGATGAATGCAAATATCTACGAATATAATCGCACAAAATAATAGAATGAAAAAGCATTATAGAGCCATTCAGAAAAAAAATATGCAAATCATACCATGGGAATAATCTAGACCATGCGGTTGTAGAAAAGAAAATACCTTTGGCTTTTGCCCGCGCAAGTTGCAGCTGCGATAAAGAGAGCACTTTAAATTCAGTGTTTAGTGTACATCCACGATTGTAGCAGAACTGTGGCTGCGACAGCGCGCAGAGTTCCTCAAGGCGGTGCCGTGGTTGCACGGATACGCATGCCACTGAAATACATCACAGATGTTTTTGAAGACGCCCGGCTTTGCGAGCCGAGTGGCGTACCTTGACGAGTGTGTAGTTGACCCGGCGGCCTAGGTCGACGGGCTGATCGTCCGCAGGGTTGAACGAGTAGGCACCCGACGGCTTCTCTACCACGCCCTCGTAGGCCATGTACGCGAACAGCGACTGGCGGAAGGGCACCTCCAGACCCGTGTTGAGCAGCATCACGCGACTCAGCAGGCCCGTCACGGGATCCACGAACAGCCGGTACTTCTGCTTGGTCGCCAAAGCGCGCGCATTCATCGCACAAACAATGCACGCAGTCTTTTTCTATACCTGTCTTGCAAGGTCATGAAAGAACGCCTTACACCAGCGATTATTCCATCACTTTCCTCATCCAAACAATAATAGCAACCCCCCCCCCCCCCCCCCCCCCATTCTTTCCTTGGTTTCAAGGACTATTAGTTTATTTCGTGTATCCTACCTACCACAGGGGCAGCTTACAATCTGACCAGCTTTACAATTTTCAACTGCATCCGTCTATGGCGCATGATGGCCATGCGTTGCAGTTTGCCATTTCTCCGCCGGGCACGTTACCATCAGGGCTGTTCGAAAAGCTGGAATGACAAGTTCAAAATACGCCTCACTTCGTGTCCCGGCTACTTTGTCCACTAGGTCAATGTTGAGCGTCGTGTACTTGCTGCGCACTCCTAAATCAAAGCGCCAAACAGCATTTGTTTGCGAAATCACAAGAACTCTTTATGCGGACACTCAGAATCAGCGAAGTTGCTTCAGACGTTACGAAAGATCATCTATACCATCGGAGAGACACTATGCTTTGTTTGCACCAGAAAAAAAAAATATCTTGCGTATGAAGCTTATTGCCGGTGCACACAAAATATAACGAGGAAGATGGTTTCCGACGCTCCCTCTTGCAGTACAGATGGCAGTGGAGGGGGGGGGGGGGGGGGGGGGGGGGGGGGGGGGCTTTTCTATTTCCTCCCTCTACTTCTATTTTGTCGTCTGTGTATGTCCCAACTTATGCAAAACTTGGTAACTAAATGAAAAGTAACAACCCAGCTGAAATGCTAAATAATGCATTAATTGCTGTTTATTGACGCAAGTGCTGCATTTTTTTCGAGACATGAAAACCCACCTCGCGAAGTAATTCTGGACAATAGTAGATGCTCCTTTCATTGAGCGTGAAGTGTGACTTAGAGGATGCAAGTATCTGACAAAACGCTAGTTATGAAGGCAACTGAGTTCCCTCACAAGGAACTGATCACGTGGTTTAGCAAAAGATGCGCTGTGTTTCACCGAAATACATCTGTGTACGAATATTTCGTAACCTAAAGGAACTGATAAATGCTTTCCGTGTGCTTTCCGGAGCAAGTCGGAGTCACCACGGCCGGAAAATCAGAAAATTTTAAAGTGTCTCGAATCCTTGAGTCTTCGCATGATTCGTCGTCAAAATGATGCTCTCATACAGATATGCGGGGTCTGCCGCTATTGAACGGTGGCAAATGGCAATAAAGAGAGATGCCCTGAATACAAGAATATGCCAAAAAATCGTGCACGTACGCCATTGTCTATTGCCGGCGCTTCGCTTCCACCGTCGAATACAGCGCTACTTTCGCTGTCACGGAGCGTGAAACCTGCATGAAAAAAAAAGAGACGCTGTCTCAGTAGAAAGCACAGATAAAAGCAAGTCGCAATAACAGTATATAAATTTCTAAGCTGTTCAATAGCAGTGCGAGAGCGCATAACATGTAATGTGCTAAAATGAAAACATAATTTACGAAAAACTAACGCTTGCTGCGGAAACTGTGGCGATAAGTGCTAGCAGAGCAAGCATAAAATATCAATGCAATCAAGCCTGGATAAGTGTGAGTAAAAATAGAACTATGACAGCGGTGCTTTCTCAACAGCAAGACATATCTAAGTTTCTAATGAGCTCGACACATGGGAGTAGAGTGCTTAGTGGCTGTATTTTGTAATGAGTCTTTTTCTCGATACATTTTTTTTTTGCCTTTTCCATGGGTAGCTACTACCTGCGATGTCACAGCTGGTAGCTGCCAAGCGACGTCATTCGCAGGCTACGTTGTCAGAAGCGATGTTTACCGGTGGTAAAAGACACGAAAGAATAAATCAATGAATCATGAAAAGAACCACTGCAAAGTAACGCCTTAGACTTCGGATTTCGGCATTTATGTCTTTGGTTTGGCGTAAGTTTTCTGGGGTTAACTTTCCAAAACGACTCAGGCTGTGAGGGACGCCGTAGTGGAAGGCTCCGGATAATTTCGACCCCCTGTGGTTCTTTAACGTGCCATTGCATCGCACTGTACGCCGGCCTCTATCATTTTGCGTCCATCGAAATGCAACCACTCTGGCCGGGATCGAACCCGCGTCTTTTGGGTCAGCAGCCGAACACCATTACCAGTGCGCCATCGCAGCGGCCCTCTCGTGTCTTCGGAATGCGGGTAAAGTGCAGGCTGCCATGCCGGAAAGTGCAAGAAACTCAACGAGTCACGCTTAGTGCGCATTTAAGCCGCCTTAAATATACTCCCCTGTAATGCCTGCGCGGAGTGAACCTTTCTTTCAATAATCGTCGCGAGTTGACCTAGCGATCGCAGGTAAAGGGTGCAGTGGCAAGTCGCTTACTCCAGCGAAGCGGCCCTAAGCGCGCCATATGGGGGGAAAATGCGGACAGTTTGAGGTATACCAGCATAAGCCCTCACTCCCGCGTTCATCCTAATTCATTAACAACCAGAATTTGCTGAAAAGAGGGAGGAGTGCGAACACTCAACTTGCCTTCGTACTTCCGCAGCTGGTAGGTGGTGACGCCCAAGGGTGGCAGGTGCATCGGAAAGACAATCTCCGTCGTCGCGGCGGTTGCCTTCCGCTCCGGGATGCGGAGCACCTTCCGTTGCACCGGCACGAGCTGCGCCAGAAGGATGGCGACCGCAGTCAGCCCTCCGTCATTCGCCTTCGCACCAGCCATCGCGTTGCGTTGCGCGTGCCACGAGCGGCGCAAAGCTGGGGTTCCCATTGGCTGTGTAGATGACGAATGGCGATCAGCGGCGCAAAGAGCTACGCCGCTGATCGCCATTCGTCATCTACACAGCCAATGGCAACCCCAGCCGCCTCTCCAGCTCAGGTCTGTAGCAAACAAGTGTTTAAAATATTCGTGCGAGACCGCAATCATCAGGAATTTTTTGTTCTTTTTTTTTTTTGGCGTTGAGCCATTGCACATTTTCCAGTGATTTCGTTACGAGAGAATCACGTAAACGAGGCTTCAATTACGGTGAGTACATTTTGCGAAGGCAGTCTAGCACCACTGGACGCTATTGATTACGGCGTTGATTAATTAGAGCGCACCCTAAGAAGTGCTGACAGTAATGCCGTGTGGTTCGTTGGTCAAAATGCAAACTAACGCACAAGAACCCTAAAGAATGAGAGTTCGAAGCGGGCTCTGTAAAAGGTATTTTTTGAACGACTCAGCACTTTCCGACAAGTTGTGAGGAGGTATGAACAAAATTAAGCAAATGATTGTTCTGTTTAAATGGGAAGAAGCAGCTCAAAGAAGACAAGGGCAGAAGAAAGACGCACACAATGGCTTCGGCTTAAACTGATCAAAAGGCTGAGATGGGAACACAGCAGCATGTGGTCTATTTTGTACCCACCTTTCCGTCCGCCTATATGATGCCTTTTTTTACGGAGTGTATTGATCAGTTAGTTCCGATCAGCGCGGTGGTCGCGTCGCTCTTGTGTCCTTGTCTTCTGTGTGCTATTTTTTTTTACCATTTGAACAAAACGATGAATTACGAACTAACCAAAGCGGTCACTCTTGTGCGTAAAATACCTTCGATAGAAATCTGCCGCTACTACCATTCAAATCAGCGGCCAATGGTACAACATACTTTTCTGTATACCACAGAGAATACAATCTCTAATACTTAATACTTCCCCAGAAACTGCGAGCCACAGGAAGACGCCAATAGGGTTACCACATAGCATGCGTTGATTTTATTCCAAACGCAGAAGAGACCGAACCTCTTACCTGCGCCTCCAAGACCTGTCCCGGAAGTTCTTTGACTTCATAGCCGTCGCCCGAAACTGGTAGCCTCGCATAGGTTCTCACGGGCGTCGACAACGGGTTGTACACGAACACGAAGAACTGCAAAGAAGGATCCCAAACAGACAATTGAGAGGTGTCATCTAACAATATGACAGATAGGCCGGAACAGTGTGTTATTAAGCATCCGCTACAGAAGTAACGCTGGCGCCGTTCTCGTGCATCTTGCAATTGTAATAGATTTTAAGAGCGTTAGCTCTTACTCATCACGTTTCGAGATTTCGTGGCGTCTGCTACCACCCTGAGATCACAGCGCCATCTGTGGCAGCAACTAGAAAACAGCACATCTCCCATTGAGACTTGTAGCGCCATCTACAATAGCATAGTATAGAAACAACCACCTGCCGCGTGCCAGTGATGACGTCACGGTCCAATAAGGTGGAACTATGTGAGTATACCTCTCTTTAATCTCATTCATATCAGTTCTAGTAAACCAAACTGCTAACGCTCGTTACTTCAACGTCTTCGAGACGGTGGCGGGCTTTTTGACGTTGTTATTGTTCAGTTGCACAGTTACCATATGCCACAACTTACAGTTGCCAGCTTACCTCGGGGGAGGAAAATGCCATTCAGTATCAAAATAAAAAAGCCGCTCACAGAGGTGCATTGAAGCACGCATTTAGATAACTACAGAAGTTATGCGCTAGCCGATATTGCGTCTGTCTCGGTCCTTTCCAGCCAGAAACACGCCGCCGACAAGCAAATAAAGAACGCCGGCCGCAGCGTGCCACTCACCTCGTCGGCCGTCTCGGTGATTTCGCAGCTGCTGATGTTGAGAAGCGGGCAGAAAGTCAAGCAGATGTCTTGCTGGAAGGCGGTCCCTCCACTGCCAGACAGCAGCAGTCGTCGGTACGCCTTGTTGAACACGTCCTGCGCACGTCCCTCGTTGTCGACAAAATACATGGTATCCAGGACACCAGACATTCTTAAAAGCCTCAGTGAACAAAAACGGCCGCTTAGTTCTCTTCTTAAAACATGGGCCAAAAATTTTATAGTTTTGGCGCAGTACGGCGACTGGCTGTTTGCAGTACACAAGGCGATGTAACCGAGGAAAGTCTAAGCCGCGGTATAATGCGGCGCGGTGGTCCTTAGTTCTTTCTCCGAATGACAGCTTTCGTCGTTAAAGGGATGCAGAGACAAGAAATTCATCGTGCCCAATTTTCCTTCTTGCTCTACCTTGAAGTCGCGTCTTTATTAAATAACCATTCGAATGAATGACGCATTGCGTCGTTTCGCTACAAAAAAGGGCTAGAAAAAGTTCATTGTTTTTTCTTGCAAGCGTTACTGCGCATACACAGGACTTGCACTGCAGCACCGTCACCTGCGCTCATAATTGAGAAGCCTGTGAATGTGTGGCGTCGTGGCACAGGCAGTCTCGGTCACATTCTAGCCGTGCCGTGATAATGCAGAGGATGAGAATAAATAAGGTGCAGAAAGCGCCATACGTAAGCAAGCGCGCCCTACGCGGACGAGAATGACAATGTGATCCTGACGCACCTCACATTGCCTGATTCCCATGTCAGTCATGTAGACGTAGTCCTCAGCCACATGCTGCTTCTGAGTGCCCCTGCAATGAAGACGGACATTCTTGCAGTGGGCGAAGAGACGCGGGCTCTAATATCTTCTGTTGAAGAATAGAGTTCCTAGAATCATGAGAAAATAAGGACCTGTCGTACTGCCGGCACATTACAGACCCGTCGGCAAGGACTGAAATTTGCAAGATTTCTCCCATCTCCGTCATGAACACACACCGTTGGCAGAGACATGACCGACATGCATCCGTTAGTTTTTTCATACCTCTTTTAGTTCATTCCATTACTGCAGTTAGCGTAACCAAAGCCCCATTTATCCTCCCGCATATGTGTTCCTATTTCACATCCTCGGTGTATAGATGCGGCTCGAGTACATGTGGATCCAATATGTCACTTAAGGCTACTTAGCCGCCGGCAATACCATCTTGTGCAGGTTTTTTTTTTTTTTTTCTCGTAAATTCGTTCAGAGCAATTGGGCAACCAAGAGGATAGACATAGAAACTATGGCCAAATGGCGTTCATCCCGCCTAGGTAATAAAAAGCAGTGTGTGATTAATTCCAACCATGTGTTTGGCTTGTTTTAGTTTCTTCAGAAAGAGTAACGGGCTTTCCGCATAAATTGCAACAGAGCAATATTTCGAGCTCGGGTGCGGCCTGCGCAGTCAAGTGATTGCGGAATTGAATTGGAAAACAGTTTCTGCTGCCTGTCAAAAAAGAATGTGTACTTACGATATTGCGTCATGGTGCTGCAACACAGCCACGGCCTTTGCTGCATAGGGACGCGACAGTAAGAAAATGTAAGCATTCCAACATATTTTATCCAAAAAGTATGCATTAATTTATTAAAGAGGAATAAGATTATCACATATAAGACTATTTTATTTCTTGGTAGTATTTACGAAATCGTTTGAGGCCCTTAGCTTGTAGGGACGTGGAACCCTCCCGTAAAACGTCTGTGATACACGGTAAAGCACTTGTAAAATAATGAGCCGGCAGCGCTGCTTTAAATGGCAGTAACAATAGCATAGTGGGAGCTGACCTAAGTGATTATACACCTGCAATCGCTGTTTAAAGCATCCCCGTACGGTAGGAATATGCACCGTGCACGGAAAGTGTCACAAACGCGACTTCAGTGGTGAGAACGGTGCTGGATTATGCAGATTTTTAAAATTGAAAACAATGTTTGCATTCTCTATGTCATAGTACTTTCTAAGACCCATTAATTGCATGCCACCTTAAAGCACGGGGCAAATGATGGTGGTGGTGGTGTGACACGTTTATTAAAACAGCCTTTTTGTCAGTCGTTTAACAGGTCCTGGGCCAAGGTGACAAGGGCGCGTTGCAGGGTCAAGTCCCGGAAGGCGAGCCAGATGGGCCACAGTAGGGGCGGGGGAAACGATAGGCGGGGGAATGGAAAGTTGCGTGGCACTGTGTAAGGCAGTGTTCTACGTCTGCACACGTGTTTGGACAGTTTTGACACTGAGGTGCGGAAGTGTATCGGTACAGATAAAGTTTGGCTGGTGTATGTAGGAGGTTAAACTGTATTGGGCGAAGAATGCAAGCTTCACGGATCGATGAGGATGGGTGTGGCGGTGGCAGATTAGCTAAGTCGAATTTTTGCGGCATGTAGCATTCGTGGACAGTCGCTGGAAATGGATTCTTGGAAGGGTCACTGGAAATAAGCGTTTGGCCCTAAGGAGTCATTCCTACGGCACCAGCTGCGGTGTCCCGGCCCTGGACTGAAAGATATATCGTCGCCCAAATTCTGCACTGTACGCGTTGCATGTGAAAGTGAACAGAGGGTGCAATCAGAGGGGCAACGCAGATTACAGCCCTTCGGTCTGGAATGTTTTGCGCCAGCTCTGGCGACGGAAGCTGCGCTCACGGAGAAGGACGACCACTGCTCACCGAGAGTGTCCACATCCGCAGAATCATCAAGCTGCCCGATGACCTTGAGTTGCTTGCACGCCTGTTCAGGTAGGGAAGGTGACAGGACAAGCGAAGCGCACTGTAGTAATGCTGAGTGCAGGTTTCACTTGGTGAAATTGCATTAAAAAGTGGCGATGGACCAGCGGCAAGGCCAGGCAATTAATGAAACACAGGATTACCTTTGAGAGTCCAATTAAGTAACAACAGAAATAAAAAAACCCCAACAGACTGACTGACTGCGCGTGGGTTTCTGCGACCGCGCGTGGTAGCCTAAGAATAAAGGACACTCACAAGACCAGCGGATACCAGCTGTCTTCCTTCGCCTTTGCGCGCGCTCATCTGGCTACTTCATTTTTTATTTTGTTTATAAGTGATGACATGCAGAGCGTGAATGCGCCGGAGAGGTTAGCCACAGTCACAAAAGCGGTATAGGTCTTAAACTCCGTGAATAATGCCGTCAACAAATCGAGGTAGCTGGATACACATGAAGCGGCGTAGCCCGTTATTTCCTGGATGGATCGCTGTAGCTAGTATGCATCCGGGCCACAGAAAGCAATTAAGGGAAAGAAGACTGAACATCCCCCCCCCCCCCGCACACACACACACATATATATATAATATATATTTTCGGCAAGGGGAGCGAGGGCTACAGATTGGTGGCATGTTGGCAGGTTGGTGGACGAGACTTAATTGATGAACTCAAAGTGGGAACGATGTTAGTACAGGGAATTCCCCAAGAAGTTTCCGTCTAGCCGAACGGCCACGACCGTGTGGATGCTAACAAGTAATTACTCCTTGATTGGCTATTTCCTTGTGTGCGTTGCCCACGTCAGCCGTTCCGCGTTTTAACTTGAGCACACGCGTGTACAGGACGCGGCACAGCAGCGACTGGGCGCGCGTGTACGTGCCTGGAGAATGCCGTTGGCTTGGCGCGCGAAGTACTTGAAGTTGGGCCTGCTGGTGTAGTAGCCGGTCCAGTAGGCGTGCTCCTGGTCGGCGTACGGGAAGAAGTCGTCCGAGAACTCTGGCCACCGCACGCCGCTGTCATGCAGTGCCTTCAGGTAGCAGGCGGGGGTCGAGTAGAAGGCGTGCACGCGGCTGCCGTTCGCTTGCTGCGCACGCGCGGCAAGCATCCCAGGGCTCAGCCGACTGCTTTGAATGTTTATTCTCGAGGAATGTTAACATTGCGTAACCAAGGTTTACGGAGCAGAAGGCGTAAGAAGCACAAAAGGATAGAAAGGTATTTATTTATGATCGTTTATTATATAAAAGAAATAGGCCTAAAGAGAGGCGTTGTGTAAGGGGAATCAAATACAAAAAGCCTATGTAAAATAGCTTAGAAATCAAAAGAATGCGTAATGGTAAGTAAAGCAAAACAGACCCAAAACTAGTGAGCTCATATTACAAGACATCGCTATTCACAAGAACTGATATCAAGCACAACGCAACAGCTGTGCTTCATGGAACACAATACGGGATATGCACAAAGTATTGTACATACGCAAAAAAGCAAAAAAAAAAAAGAGAGAACAGATCGCATGTATACGTGATGATAACTGGGCATAAACAGAACCCAACCAAGCAACAGCCTCAAGCGGCTGAAAATAAAGTTATATTAACCATGAGTAAAGAAAACACGTGTTAAGCGTCATCAACGAAGTAGATGTTCGCGAAAGCTGTCGTGATTGCGCTCGAGGTCAATGAATGCAGTCCGGAAAGTCGTTCCACAGGCAGATGTCGCGCGGGAGTGGCGAGAAGTTAAAAGCATGTGTACTGCCGTAAATGAGGGTATATTCTGCAATACACATTCGGCAGGCCACAGTGCGAACACCGAACGTAGGCAGGTTTGTTCTCTCAACATAAATGAAAAGGAGAACAATAAAATGCGCAGTGAACCATTGTAGAAGCTGACGCACGGGGGAGGTTTTAAAAATTGTCACTACAATCAGCTTTAAGCTCGCCTTGCCAACCGGTCCAAACAAAGCATGCAGTCCAATCAAACCACCTAGAAGTTTGATTCTGAAGTTGGACAACCGCAGCGCCCACACAACCTGCCCCCTCTCCGTAACCACACAACACCAACTGAAGCAAACCAGTGTTGAGGTAGCCTGTACGACACTCCTAAAGTGAGTAGCGCTTGCCTTTTCTGCCCCTTTCATCCTTCGGCTGTTCACTTTAGGAACAATAAGAACAATGATCGTCCAGGTTACGACCCTTGCAGGACCTCTCCTGTTGATCTAAAGTTCGCTCTGCCCTGCGCCAGCCGCGGCAATATTATCATATAATTATTTAAAAGGATAAGTTGCAACTCATGGATGCACGCACGCACTGTTCGTCCTGTAATGTTGGGCAGCGTCCGTAGAGACATGAGCGCACCGCACAAAATAACCTTCTATACTTTCGCTTTTGTTAATAAGGCGTGCTTCTGTCTATAGGCCCCTGTAACGTGAATCAACGCCACTGAGCGTAAAGTCTCAACTTTGACTTCTTGAACGTCCCCACAGTGAAACAAACATGCTCCCTCGCCACCCAGATAAGTTTGCTGGAGCGCTACGCGCTTCATCGTCACTGGCGTCGCTAATGCTAAGAAACCCGTTGCCAAAAGCGGCTCACCTCGGCGTTGATGTAGTAGATGAGGCTGTCCAAGTTGCGAAACCACTTGGACGCGTCCCTGTAGTGGAAGTCCATGCCCATGGTCACCACTGTGTGGTTCGTGGCGTAGTACTTTGCCTAAGCACGTGGGTAAACAACAAAAACAAACAAAAAATTAAGCGGGATAAACGTTAGTTAGAAAGACCACGTGAGGGGACTTAGGTTAGAGTTTCAAATGTAAAGTTTTTTTTTCATTATTTTTGTATTCAACGCAGAACGCATGCGCTTTTGTCCCGAAGGAGCCATGATTAATTTCGGTGAAATAAGAATGCGTTGTTTAAGCTTCGTAAAGACACACCAGAAACACGTATGCTTTATGGACATTACGCAGCAGTCGCGTTTCACCTCACACGCCGCATTGCATGACGTCTGTGCAAGACACGATAAAGTAAGCTCTGTTCATTCTCTCCAAAGCCGCGCTTTTATCCATTAACGATAAAAAAAACGCAAGCGTTGAACGCCTTATTAGCATATCGGACTTCTAAAGAGCTCAAGAAAAGCTGTCGAAAAGCATAATGCATTCGTTCTCTAATTAATGCTTGGCGACTGTAATGCACTCGCGAGCCACGCGCTGCTGGGGGAGCAGGCCTTTTCTCTTTGGCAGAACGAAATGCTCTACCTCTTGAGAGCAGTTTTCTCCCGTGTCAGCAGGTCGATACTGTTTTAAAAAATATTTGAGAAGCTCTGGTCTTCTTTACATCAAAGGGAAGTCGAAATGGTTATAGGATAAGTGAACAACGCAAGAGAATCGGAAATGGACCATCCCACTGTCGAGGATTAGGCAGATTTCAGCGAGATTATAGAGACAGCAGCGAAACATTACAAGCGAATGAAATTCACCAACCGCCCATCCTCCGCGCTATCCCAGCGGGCGGAGACGGTCGGCATGCAGAGGAAACGAAGAACGTAGAAAAAAAGCTGGCGGAAGTTGCGTCATTGGGAGTGTTTTTCCAGGAGGATCCCGCCAACCGCGGTTGCTCTCCGGGTCTGTCTTTGTGAGTTTATTTGTCGCTTGCCGTCGCTGACGGTTTCTTCGTTCCTTGAGCTTCTATTGGACGCTCTACGCTGGCTTGCAGTCGCTATCAAGAATCACGGAAATGGCGCAGTTGGTGCAGTCGCTATAGCTTACAGGGCGGCATAGTACGACTTTACGAATAGCGCTCGCAGCGATGATCGTCTTTTCAGTAGGGCTGTCGCCAAGTGACGCAAAATTACTTGCGAGTTCGTGGCCTCGCTAACTACATTGGTGCGTACGTAGCCTCTTCCGCGCCAAGTTTTCCTTTTACTCTTGCAAAGCTATAGTACAAATTTTCTGCCTCCAAAACGCAAACACCCGCCGCGGTGGCTCAGTGGTAAGGCGCTCGTCTACCGAGCCGGAGTACCCGGGTTCGAACCCGACCGCGGCGGCCGCGTTTCGATGGAGGCGAAACGCAAGAGGCGCCCGTGGGCTGTGCGATGTCAGTGCACGTTAAAGATCCCCAGGTGGTCGAAATTATCCCGGAGACCTCCACTACGGCACCTCTTTCTCTCTTTCTTCTTTCAATCCTACCTTCCTTCCTTCCCTTACGGCGCGGTTCAGGTGTCCGCCAAGATATGTGAGACAGATACTGCGCCATTTCCTTTCCTCAAAAACCAATTTACAATTTTACGCAAACACGCGCCGGTCAACCGCCTAAGGAGGAACACGGCAGACGTCGGCTGCTGTCGACGACACACAGGTTTCTACTACTTGATATTCTTAAAATATTCTTACAGTAAGGAAAATATTGATGTGCAGTGGACTGCTGCAATGAAAAGAACAGATTTTAGGCGCTCCATGAGAAGTGGGACATGCTCGGATCGTTTTTGAAACAGCGATTGCCATCGGGGCATGGCGCCTATAAGGGGACTCCACATCAGGCTGTCATGGCCCCTTCGGTGCGCCATCACTGGAGAATGCGACGCAGGCGCCAAGTGAAGAATCAGAAATTGAAAGTAAGGCGCAGGCATTCTCGCCTGAGAAGACTCCTGTGCCTCAGCTTCTAGTGACGTGCACATGAACCTTCATTTGCGGTTACTGACCTTGGTGCCGGCGATGCGATTCTGCGTTGACAACGCACTAAAGGGACCACGCCGTACTTGAATCGAGCCCACTTTTCCAGAATTTCCGCAACCCTCGCTAAGGACAGAGCCTGGTGACATTTGCTGAAGACACGAGCATGTCACGCACAATTCACCTCTCGGACAAATGTCTAAAGCGCGTCACACACAGGTCTTACGATGCATATGTAGTCTCAGGCAGATCTGTCTGCAAAGGCCCAACCATTTAAACGCGGTAGTGCACAATATTAGTGGTCATTTACAAAGCATAGCGTCCGCAAGAACCCGTCCACTCACATCTGGTTGTTTTGAGAAGAGTCGCGCTCGAACATCAGAACCAGAGAGCTCTTTGGCTGGGATAGAAACTTTTGCGGTGACAAACATCTCAGAAATCAAGATACACAGCTGCAGAAAGCTGACACGTTCAATCCTTGTTCTGAACTGCTGTTCAGTAGCAGCTGACAGGGCACATTTGATACCGTCCTTAGCTTGTCGACGAACTGAGGGCACTGACGGTGTCAGGAAGTCACCCCGCTGTAGGTGTCTTTCCTTTGACAACTAACACTACTAACACACCAAGTCCTCAGAAATCTCTGTGTGGTATCTGCGCTAAGAGTGCCAAATTCTGCAGAAAGAAGCTTTCCAATCAGTATTTTTTTAAAGCATGAAATGCTTTTAGCTCCCGTTGTCGGCAGTGGCGTGACGTCACGCCGAGACCGAGAGCCAACATCCGGGCACTGAATTCCACTCATCCGGGCACTGAATTCCACTCATCCGGGCACTGAAACGAGAACATCCGGGCACCGTACGAGATTTAACGAGATTTAACGAGACACTCTATAGCCCTCCTACAGGACCGGCATACAAGCGCCGGTAGCTTCGCGCCGAACGGGTGGTGGCGTTCCTCCCTTCCTGTACGGTGCGGTTCGGGTGTCCACCGAGATGATAGAGAATTACTGCGCCATTTCCTTTCCTCAAAAAGCGTTGCGTTCAAAGGGCAAGGCATCGCGCCGAACAGGTGGTGGCGTTCCTCCCTTCCTTTACGGTGCGGTTCGGGTGTCCACCGAGATGACAGAGAATTACTGCGCCATTTCCTTTCCTTAAAAAGCGTCGCGTTCGAAGGGCATCGCGCCGAACGGGTGGTGGCGTTCCGTGGACTGCCTGGCAGCGCTACAACACGCTGTCGCGTTCCACTCCTAAAGGCGAAGCTTAAGCGTCATTAATTAGCAGTTAATTAGTATTTTGTCATTAATCAGAAATTAGTCACCAATTAGTAATTTGTCATTACTTCGTCATCAATTATGTGTGACGTAATCCAGTGGTGACGTCACCAGTGTCACATAGGCAAAGTGGTGCGGAAAACGCTTTCGCCTCTACGCACTTTAGACAGTTTCGAACGCGCTGCATATACATTCTTGTCAGGCCTGCGTCTCCTCATGTCCGCGTACGCTTCTGCATCGTTCTGCATTTCATGCTTACCCTACTCTCGGTTACGGGGGAGGCACAGATTTTAAGGAAAGTGTTTCAGCTTCCGTTCAAAAGCGTTACGTATGCTGCGAAACACGCAATGCCGCGACATTTCGACTAAGAACTACATTACTATTTGCTTTGCTCATAAAAGCACAACACAAATTCGCCCGCGTTTCTGCACGCGTGCACTGCGATCGCAGCGTTTGAAAGCGCATTGTATGGTTCTGCGGGCATATCGAAACGACTGCAGAAAAAATGTCACCGCCGCCCCAATTACGTTCGAGCGATTGTCGCAGGCCCATGTAATAAATGTCATGAGAACAGCAGCGGGCGATATACTGTGGCCAGTTTCACTACAACCAGTTAGAGTTGCACTAATTTCTATAGGCATGCCGACTTACCTGTTTTGCGACGATCTGAAGAAACTCTCTCGCCCTCCTTTGTCCGTTGTAAGACTACCGGGAAGAAAAAAGAACTCAACGTTATCCTAGTGTTCGCACCCTGCCGCATAAATTCAATATATATATATACGCGTGCGTTGTTTCACAGGTAAGAACATATTTCGAGACAAACAATAGCGCAAAAGTTGGACACAGTGAAGCCACTATAGCGGGAAGCTGTGTCAAGCCCAGCAGGCTCTTTCCTTAGTTGCCATAGACTCGGAATGAAACGAGATATGCGCAGCTTTTGTTTCCCCTAGAGAACCGCGGCGCTGGGAAAGGAGGTTACGAAATGCACTCGCCGAGCCCCTTCCAGATGAAATTCTGCTGAAACGACAGCCCGCTCGTCCGTAACACAAAACCTTCGAGCAATACTTTGTCGTCGGTCTGTTGACCACTGATGAAACCTGAGATCTCCTCATTGGAAATCCATAGCGGTCCCGCTCGTCGCGAGTCCAGACGCGGCGTTTTTTTAATTTTTTCTCAGCCATTGAAAATATAGGACGTGAGCGTCGCGGACAATGGACTTCCTTAAGTCTTGACAAGTTTCAGAGAGTGGCAATTCTTAATGCAGGAGACGTATCGACCAAAAAAGAAGCCGATTTCCTTCCTCGTCTTTTTTTCTTTCGCTCACCACGGACAAAGAGGGCGAAAATCAGCGCGCCCAGACTGCTACAGGCGTAAACGCGGACGTCAAAAGAAGTAGAGGCACCAAATTGTTTAATGCATATTTTTTTTTCTATTTGGAGTGATGCGTTGGATAATGGTATACATGAGTCACGATGCGGAATTCATTTACGGCGGCTGAATAATTTGTTATTGATTTCTTTTAGCTTGTCGTTTCTGCATCGGTTCAAAAGTCGAATGACGGCTGTGACGTGCAAGACGAAGTTCAGGTCATGTGAAGCATGCGAAAACTCCGATATAATCGCTGCTTATTCATTTTTTTTTTTTGTCATTCCAACTCTTGAGCAGACTTGCGTAGGAGTTGATGTGACTTAAAAGGAAGAAAGCAACGACCATACTGCAGTTTTCGTATGCCTCACGTAACCTGAATTGCACGTCACAACCGTCGTTTGGCTAATGAAACCGAAACAGCGTGAGAGCCAAAAAAAAAAATCGATCATAAATCATTTACCACTCGTTGGCGCAATACACATGGCAGTATATGTTTTTTAATATGCCGCGCGTCATTTTAGAAAGAGGAAACACATCTAAAGTTTGGTGTCTCTATTCCTTTAAGAGCGGCCCGTAGAAGGGAAATGAAATCGTTATTTCCTTACGTCGAGAGTCTCGTCCACGCACCATGCGTCGAAGCAGAAGCCGGTTGGCGGCCAGTACACGTTTGGCAGCACTCCAGTGAAGATGTCGCCCTTCTCACCTGCATGTTGAATGATGATGGATTTTCTATGGCGCAAGGTTTCTTCCTCTACTCAAGGTGGGGTCAAGGACACATTTTCCAAGCATTTCACCCTAAAGAGGTTGAGCACCAGGCAGGGGAACGCTTGTACCCATTGCATCACCGGTGGGTACCCGGCGGCATTGGGGATCGAACCCCCGCACCTTCCGCATGCGAGGCGGATGCTCGAACGACTAGGCCAACGCTGCGGTCCTCACCTGCGTGTTCATCTTGGCCGAGGCGCAAATGAGTGACGCTAGTGTAAAGCGGGAAGTCCACCGTTTGGTAACGCTCAGTATTGGCTTTGAAGCTAAGAACCCATCGGCGTTTCCGGGACGAAGCCACACCAGCGTGGTGTTGCACTACTTCGACGACGCAGAAACTTTGCACGTTTGGGGTGCGAACAACACCTTTTGCGGACTTTGAATAATAGTAACTGTTGAAACGATGCTGAATACTGTTAAAAGGAACACATTGTAACGTACCAAGCGACACACTACACACACTTACTCAGCATTCCTTAGCCATAAATTCGCGTTAAAGGAATGCATGCAATCTTAGCTTGTTATCGGTTTAAAATGGAGACGCTTGCTCCGCTGACGCTGGGAAGCGTACCGGGCCTTCCTTCGAAACAACGACACGCTTTGAACGTATACCTTCACTAAACTGACTTCATAGAGAAACGTTAGATAACATTTGCTTCATCGTCCAGTGTCTCACCTCTGAATTTGTTGCCCGTCATTTCATTTCTCCGTCATTTTTTTTTCTTCCACGTTTATTTCCTGCCCTCCTCTTCGTAGGTTCTTTCTCTTCCTCATTTCCCTTCCCCACGCAGAATCTCACGCGGACGGTTTTCAACGGGCCACAAAAAAATTTTAGCTCTCGGTTTGGCGCCTTCGGCAAGCGCTTGCAGAAAAAGCCACCAATCGCCGATGATAGTTACGTCCGTTGTTATTCGCTGGGCATTACAATAGCATTACCTCCGTCATGCTAAGTTAAAATATGGATACGGAGGCTCACGTACAAGTGTATCGGCGCGACAAAACCCAAAGCTGTATCGTGACGCCGGTGAGCAGAGCCATGCGGCAATGACCATACCGCTTTCTGAGTCACTCTCCTGGAATGGCACTGGTGTACATTATCAGCGGTGAGTTACGCTCAGGAAGAACTCCTCGAATAACACCTCGAGTGTAGCAACCACGGCCGCACTGGAGCGGCGGCGGCGCGCACTGCCACTCGAGTTCGGCCGTGCAACAACAATTCTGCTCAACGCGTGTCGTTCTCCCGTCTAACAGCGACGTGGCGCGCGTGTTATGAGTAAGGATGTGGGGTGGGGGACACACACCTATGTACTTGTCCGCCTTCCACAGGAACTCCATCTGTTTGTTGTGCTGACGCCACTCTTTGTCATCAAGGTGGATGCGGCCAAGGAATAGGCCGTCGAATCCCATCTGAGGAAGGGGAAAAGCAAAGAACAAGAAGGGAAAGTGAGAGGGGAACAAGACAAGAGAGAGATACCGAGAGGGGGAAAGGCAGGGATGTTAACCAGAAAGGTTTCTGGTTGGCTACCCTGCACTGGGGAAGGGAATGAGGGGATTATAGAGGGAAGAGATAAGGAACGGGAAACACAGTCACAATCTGTCAATCAAGGCAGTCTCTCTCAAAAAACAAAACAGTGCCTTGTAAGCCTTGATGGCAGTCGACTGTTGTGGCCACGGACCGAGGGTCTTGGCCTCTGTGAAAGGGCGAGGATCAAGGCGGTCCAGAGCGCAACGCAGCTTATGTCTTTCGGTCACAAAGAAAGGGCACTCACACAACAGATGATTGATTGTCTCTTCACAGGCACAGTTTACGCAAGAAGGGCTGTCGGCCATCGCGATCCGGAAAGCATACTGATTCGTGAAAACGAATTAGACAATGAACAAGACAATGAATTTCATGTCAAGCTAAAGCTGCTTTCACGTATTGGAATTGGCGTTGTATACTGCCCCTCTACGCAGATCTAAGCGCAAGCGACGGTAAAGCAGTTTCACAGCAAAATCCGATAACTTCGCTCCCTTACGCCCCCCAAAGAGCAACGTCTGCGGGCATTGAGGAAAAACGAGAAAGGTCTTAGCGGTTGCGGGAGTAGGCACTCCTGCGACACATCGAACTTGCTTCTCCCAGTAAGAGTGAAGAGGTAAAGACGAAAAAGAATAGCTGAGAGATGCGTTGTTGCTTTCTCCTCGTTTTCACAAACGCAGAAAAACCGCAGACGCTCACCTGTGCGAAGAGCGCGGCCTCCTGGCGCGCGTGTCCGAACGGGTCGATCTGCCAGGCGACGCGCGCGCGGCCGCACTGGCCGAACGTGGCGTTCAGCCAGCGCAGGCCCAGCGACATCTCGTCCACCGTGGCCGTGTAGTGGGTGGTCGCCTCGTCGTTCATGCACCAGCCACCGCCCGCAAATTCCAGCCGGCCTGCGATGCACGCGCACCAATCAGGCGCACTGCCCACTGCGCTGTGCGAATTGATCAGCATTGGTATCGCGGCAGTTACGCGGCACCTCTACCCCCGTAACGCAAGCTACAAATCATTGGCTTCGATTGGCTCCAGCGTGAGCAGGCGTGTTTGCGCGTAGGCGCCCGATGGCCATAGGCGAAGCATCAGCGCCAGAAAGCAGATGTATGATAAGGAAATGTTAGAGGCGATGAAAGTAGAACAATAAATAAAAGGCGAAGCTTGTTTAAGTAGAAATGAAAGCAAAAGATGAAATACGACATTTTTTTCTCCTCGCCGCGTCAGATTAAGTGGCGGCGTATGGAGACTCGGGCTAAATTTGGCAAACTTCACGAGGATCGCCGTCTCGGCTCGCAAGTACACATTCTTAAGTGTGAAAGCTTTAAAGCGCACGAACGAAGAAAAACCCAAAAACATGACCGCACTATAGGTTTTCCTTCCAGCAGACTTATCCGAAAAAGAACTTCCTTTAAAACTACAGGCCACTTTGCATGAAAGAAGAAAATCAAGGCACGCTTAAGATAAATGAAGACGTATAGGCATACACTTACAATGGTTTTTCCTTTTTCATTTAATGTCTTCCGTTGCTTTCAATGCACTGGACATTTCATCTCAAGAAAAAATTGGATTCTGTATCTACGTGCAATGACAGCTAGAATTACATTTAGAATTACGCACTAATTAGGATTACGCACTAAAAACTCAGTTTCTTCTTTCCTTCTTTTACAAAAACAGTTTACGCACAACTCTCCGAGAGCCAATGCTTCTTACGATGTTCCTCAACGTAAGAAGCATGTATTCGTACTTGCTTCTTAAGATGTCAAGGAGCTACATGTCCAGCCCACATGCACAGACTGATAATAAGCGGGGCTGAAGGCACTCTGCTTCGTGTCGCTGTCGACTACATGCAGACAATTTTATTTTGTTTCACCGACTTGCCTTTAATGCCGAACACGACAGAAAAGGTTCGGTTGTATGGTAAGATAATTTCAGAGACCGATTGCAGGGAAAATGCGTGCCACTCTACATTAAGTTCAAATGAAACGTTCGAGGTTGCCTCCATCGGATAAGAAAGCCACCATCATTAACGCGTCAAATCAAATGACTGCCACTTTGACACGAGAGCAATAATTACTGCAGATCTTTAGCATATGTAGAAGGAGGGCAAAAGCTAAATTCTACCGCGAGAAATAGCGAAATGTGGCCTTTAATGCAGACAGCCAACTTCAGTTCAAAGTCTAGAAGCTCGTATGTTTCTGTCGCTCTTTACTTCACACACTGGAAGGCAGCTTATTTTTAATGAAAAAGAAAACTAAATGACGCGAACCATTTGTAACACGTGTTACAGCACCCTATTTTTATTGAGAGTGCCCGCTAACCACTCCAGATTTAAGATACTTTATTAAGACCCGTATAGCAGCGGCAGATGACAACTTCATATCTCCCCCTGTCACGAGCCCGCTGCACTGCTATGCGTAGGGTTAAATCCAAGATTAAGGGCGGTGACCAGCACCGCTTCACAAATCTCGGGGCGCGCGTCCGTGCGCACAGTTCCCGAACGAAGTGTGGGGTCCGCTTCCTCGCGGTCGGGAATCGACTGCTGGACCCCGAGATCGGCCGCGAAGAGCTGCGCCCCCAGCGTGAGCGAAGCAGCCGCGGCACTGGCGGTCTTGCACCGAGCCGCAGGGATCTTCCGAGAGTTATACGCACGCCCGCGGCGGCCGTTTCAGTTAAGCGCGGGGCTTTACTTGCCCCAAACGATCATTCCTTCCCACGAGAGCGACAACAATGCAGGCCCGCACTGCAGCGAGGCGGCGCCAAATATACGACCGGCGCCGCGTGCAAGGAGGCCTTCGCGTAGCAGAGTGCGACGCCGTTCCTTACTCCTCGCTCGCTTCCTTTATTTTGCCCGCGGCGTCTTCTTTATTTGCATGGGGAACAAGCCTTTGTTTCCGCCGTCTCGGGGCTCCCAGGAGCGGGGCGCAGGCGGTCGTCCAGATTTATGGCGGCCGCTGAGTGGTCATTCGCGTCGCAAGCGCTCCCCCGCGGGCCGTCGAGGCGGAGGATCGCTGCTGCGGTGGAGAGCGGCGACCGCTCGTCCCGCGACGTGGAGCACCGCAAAGACGACGTGCGGCGGCGGCGGCGCGGGCACCGCACTTGTAAATCAATCAGCCGAGTAACGCGTCGGTGCTTGAGCCGCACTCTGCTTGTCTTCCCCCCTTCCTTCTGTCCTCAGTTATACATCTTCACAGTGGGAGACAACGCAACGCACAACGCACACGCGCTCGTGCGAACCAGTACGCGGGATTTCAGCATGGTGCGGCCGATGGCCAAAGGAACACGTGCAATGTTTTTGTATTTATATTTCTCTCTAACTCGCTCCCTCACTCACGTACACGTCTTTCTTTGTATTCTCCTTCAGTTCTTTTTTCTGCCCATTCTACTCTTTGTCTTCTCTCGAGTGATTCGGGTTCGCGCTGGGCGCCCTTTGAGAAAGAGGGAGATGTCAGGCTCTGGCTGTCGCCGTACGTAACTCTGTAGTGCGGGAACTCGCGGAAGCGCGCGTGGCCGCGGGGCTGATGCGCGAGTGGCACCCACGAGCCGCTGCACTTCGGAGAGAGAGAATAAACACTGATTTGTAAAAAAGGAGACAGGAGCGGATTGTGGGTGAGGTCCTCAGTCCAAGACTCCAGTGGCTTCCGCCGACGCTTTGGCGATGGCGAATAGCGCCTCCTGGTCTTCCAGGGTGCCGCCGGCCAGCGTCACCTCCCACTGGTCCAACGCCGAGTTGGGCGCCTTTGAGTGGTTCGGTTTAGCTGAGCACATCCATGTAATCTGTGTGAATGCGAGAATATCGCCACACCAGGGACATGTATCTGCGTATAATGTTGGGTGAATGCGGTGTAGGTGGTGGAGATTGGGGAAAGTCAGTGTTTGGATGCGTCTTAGGTGGTAGGAGTCCGCCGGAAAAGATGTGGCGAGGGGGGGAGGGGGAGGGTAGAGGCACCTATTTAGGCGGAGGGTCTCTAGGCGGGTTGAAAAAGGCGTTCAGAGTGGGTAGAGAGTAGAGTCAGAATGCCCCGCTCGGTTGGTATAATCTCGAGCCAGGGCATCTGCCCTGATAATGCCATCGAGACCTGCATGTACTGGGACCCAGACGATGACGTGATCATATTGGAGATTGCCGCCCAAAACGCGGAAAGCCGTGCGCGGAACACGTCCAGTCGTATAGGCTCTGCAGGAGGCTAGGGAGTCTGTAAAAATGTGGGTGCCGAGGTGTTGGGTGTCGCTCATCTTGATGGTGATGGCTATTGCAATGGGTTTTGCGGCCGCCGGATCCAGTGCCGTGAAGGACACTCCAAGATAAAGGGTGTTGGCATGACTGACAGCAACGCAGGTATATCTGTGGGGCTGTCCATAGGAAGCCACATCCACATACATAGCCGAGGTGTCCTGGCCGTACTGCCTACGGAGACTGCGAAGACGGGCCTGAAGGCGGGCGGCCTGTGACTCGTGGTTCGTGTGGTGAGGGATAGGGTCCATGTGAAGGCGGGAGCGGATAGCGTTGGGAAGAATTCCGGTCAAGGCCACGGTCCTGGTGGCTTGCGAGTCGCCTATTCTGGAAAGGATGGCCCTTCCCGCCGAGGTGGTGAGGAGACGAGTCTGTTGGGAGTTCAGAACAGCCTCCTGGATTTCCGCAAACGTGTTGTGAACCCCGAGTGCAAGCAGTCTAAGGGTGGATGAACACATGGGGAGGCCCAGAGCTGTCTTAAAGAGGGTACGGATAAGGATATCGATTCTACTCTCGGCGATGCGATCAATAGTGTGGTATGGGAGACCATATTGGATTTGGCTCATGGCCAGGGTCGTGACAAGGCGGATAGTGTCGTCCTCACGCATACCCTTGCGATGTCCAGCGATACGCCGTACCATATGGGCTCAATTGAGCACGTATACGTGCGTAGAGTGGCAATGGTGTGGTTGGGCTAGCCATCATGCTGGACCCAGAGGCCAAGCACTCAGATGAGTGATTTTGCTTCTGTTGGGTGGTTGTGAATCTCGAGCATGATTGGACCGGGGGAGCGATAGCGGGGACCATGAATACGGATCATTTCCGATTTGCACGGTGCACATTGCAAACCGCTGATCTGAACAAAACGCTGGCTGTTTGTAGGGCTTGCTCTTTTGCGGCGAGAGATCCTCGGATGTACCAGATGGTGATGTCATCCGCACAGATGGTGTATCAGATGTCGGAGAGTGTAGAGAGCTTGTGGGCGAGAGGAGCCGTGGCTATATTGAATAGCAGTGGTGATAGGACAGCACCTTGTGGAGTGCCATTGCCAGGTGTTTGGAAGGGAGACGATCTAGTAGATCCGATACTGATTAAGAGTATATAATGATCGCTCCCTAGGGTTACCCCTAGGTTAGTCTAGGCAGGGCGGGGGACATTCTTGGTGAAAGTGAGTACCGGAGAGGTGTCACGGGAGACACTATTACCTAGTGTTGTGGGGACTGAAAGATCGGTTCAAAGAGTGGGCGTCGTTGTTCCCACCAGTGCAACTACAAGCGCCGTTCAACCGGTGTGCGCAGGAAAACAACGCCGCCTGCTTGCTTCATCGCGACGCGCTCATGGCCTTCTTGTTTCCTCATGATGCGAACGGCTTCCGGAGAACTGCGACGAAGCCTGCTTGGCAGCGTGCGCTGTGAGACTTTCAGACTGTGAGCCGTCGTTTGCCACCCAGGTGAGGAAGTTAGCAGAGCAGTCGTAGATACTGGCTTAAAATTCGGACTATATGAAGATTACCTATATGCTATATGAAGATTACCAGCAGCACTCGGAAAATGACCCAGAAGATCTACCCGTGCATTTGTGTCCTTAAAAAATAAATGAAGCGTGTTGTTTCAATATTTGCCACCTTGGTCTGGCGTCATTAAATTCTGGTTGGAAAAAATATCGCGGCCAGCTGGCTCATCATGGACCTCACTAACGACTACGTCGTAGCACCTTCAAGCAGACGATACTCAAATGGACGCTCATCGTTCGTTTTCACTAGCGTCATCTGGTACACGCTTCATGCGAACGAAACTACAGGGTCAGTTATTGACTAAAATATCTGTTTCAGCCAGTTGGTTCATACATGAATCATAAGGGGGCAGCGAAAAATCTGCCCCACAGCGCCTGTCCTGTCTTCATTGTTACTTGTGACACCATCCGCTACCGCTTTACTCGAATAAATGCGACAGATATAGAGAGTTTACGAAATGTGCAGTCAAACGAGCCCCACGAGTCAGCCAAGGACACGCAGAAGCTCTCTCTTTAACGTCACAAACGCCTTTTGCTAGTCCGATAATCTTTTCAGAAGCCTGCATGGTATCATTCCATTATCCTGAAATGAAAACAAGCTAGCAAAGATGAGAAAACGAAAATGGCAGTAAAGTGGGAAGAGCTGCCACAGACTCGCTTTTCTTGAGACAACAATGGCTCGGAATAAAGGGAAGAAAAACACAGCTTACACCGCCGGCTCGTTTTTCTTCAAAATCTGTCTTCGCCCCATCTTTCAACGCCATCCCTCGGCACGAGGGACTGCTTCCTTTGTTGTTTCGCGCTTCTCGGTTTCTCCGCGGCGTTTTCCATCAGCCTCGATCAGCGGCGATACGGAAACAGCTCGGGCAGAGCAGTTACCGCGAAAAAGCAGATCGTTGCGAACGGACTCCGGAAAAAGAGAGCACGCCGCGCCAACGCCCGGAGTGGAACTTGTATATACACTGTCTCGGTCCGCACACATAAGTTAACGGCCCGATGCGCGAGTTCCCGCACTTGGCTTCAAGCCCGAGAGCGACGGCTCAGCTTCGCGCGCCGCCGAACGCGCGTCCCCTTCCTGCCTCGGTCGTTTTTCGCGCGCGCCCCTTTATTTCCGCCACTTCACGGCCGGGCCCCATTGCTGAGAGGCGAGGCCGCGGCTCTTTCAGAAAGCCATCCTTCAACGCGCCCCAACAACGGAGTCGAGAAGCCGTGCTCGCCTGGCAACAATGGCGCGCAAGCCCGGTTGCCGCAACGCGCAGCCCGCCCGCGAGTGATCGCGCGTCTGCCTCACTGCATGCAAGCTGCCGCCTCAACGCAACCCCCCCCCCCCCCCCCCCCCCCACTCTTTTTCCCCTGGCCGTTGAAGCGCGTCGAAATGCCGCATTTAAGTGAGCCCCGCGCCCGCAATTTAAAGATGCATCAGTATAAGCTTTTCATTCATTTTCTTATCCGCGACAGAAGCACACGCAGATAAAAAAAAAAAAAGAAGACCAATAAGTCGTTGCTCTGCGTTCCTTTATGGTCTCCCCCGCTTTCCCTACTCGTAGCCGTCGTCTCATTCAGCTTCGGTAGCAGCAGCACTCCGCTTCTAGCGCCTGAAGGAGCTTCTTTTCCTCTATGCACCGCCTCGAGTACGCGCATACGTAAGCACGCAAGCATGCATGCATACACTCGGCGACCTTTGCAGCTGTCGCGGGCACACATTTGACCTCATATTCCGTTTTCAAGCGGGCTCACAGCATCTCTTTGAGTGCGTAAAGGGGTGAAAGCATGACATGTCTGAGCCCTTTTAGGAGGCTGAGTGCTTCTTGGAAGACAGGCGAGAGAGCTTGAGTAAAAACAGATCGCTGTCAACGAAGACGGCTGACACGTGGGCGTTCGAGCGTCTGCTCTTCTAGTACGGTCCCATGCCGTCGCTGACAACTGTTTTCTTAGCAATAGCGCACCCGTGTTCGGCGCAAGACCCGTTATGGCTGCTCTGTTTACGCCTTCAGTGGCTAGAGCGTAGGGGTATTTCTCCGAATATGTGCACGCGTAGCCTTTTATAGCGTGATCCGACACTTCTCAGGCTATCCCGAAGAGCCAGCGCTCCTTCGAGGCAAATGTAATTCATTTTCACCATTTCATTTCATTCACCCTCCATCGCGAAAGCAGCATTATAGAAACCAGTGAGTCATAACAAACGCCGATATAGAATAGAAATGGAACAATCTTTCTGAAATGGAACCACGTAAAAGGAGAAAAGTTAAAGACCGTGTTAAGAAAAAATCTAATAAACAATTTAATAAACGATGGCGAAACGCAAAGAGGACAAAGATAGCTACAAAGCTGGGCGGAGACCGGTTAGCCTCAAACGAAGTGTTTGGGATAAATGAATGATTACTGTGGTTGTTTTTCACAACCTGACGTGAACGTTAAACTGGTGGAGGAAAAAAGAAAGGAAGGGCGGAATAGAGCAACTGATAAAAGGTCACACTAAATAAGCGAGATCATAAGCTATATGAAGCCAGCACACTGATCAAAACAGCTGATTCAGGCCCAAAGATATAAAGTGGCATCTGTAAGGAACTCTTCAGGGTCAATCAAGGCACCACAAAAGAAATGTCATCAGGCTCCCCCGTACACAGCCGCACTGATTTCGCTTTCCTGTCACTTGAGACTGCGTACAAACGCGGCCACCAGATCTGGACATCATCTTGAGCAGGGTATGCTGATCCATGGTCTAGTTGGTTCTTGTCAGTCATTATGGAATCACAGCGCCCGTCCTCGTCTGCAAGCGCTATGATTCCATGATGAAATGGACATCATCCTGCACCCTGGGCTCAGCAACAGTGGGCCGTGTACACTTCGACCGCTCGATCAGTAAAAAGTTCACGCAATTTTCATGAAGAAAACATGACATAGCATCGTGGAATGAAACTAGCAGTCATCTTTGCCGTACTTCCAGATCCATGCACACAGATACCCTTACAAAAGTGCACCCCCTCCCTTCTCCTTCTAAAGCCTGAACCAGTGTCCGCTCGTCGACGCGCATGAAGAGCAACGCCGATCGGTACAGCTAACCTTACTCTGAAAATCGGCCGCCGTTTGGCAGGCTAGCAAATTTTGCGGACTTTGGCGCTGCGGATGAAAGAATCGGTAAGTTGTTGCCTGCTATTCCCCACGTACTCCCCAAGCGTCGTAAGAGTAAGCAGTAGTTTGAGAGAGAGGGAGAAGAGTTTTTAATGGAAGAATGGCGGTTTTGGCCACCGTATAAAAAGCACCGGCATGCTACTCTGCTTTGGGGAGGGGCTATAGTGAGATTAGGCCGGTAACAGAAAAGTGCGGAAAATGGTTTTAAAGGTAACGATATACAAGCAAAAAGGGTGGTCAGTTTGTTTCTTTACTGCTTCCGAGGAGAAAAATCGCCAATATAAAAACGCCGAATATGCAAAAAGCGCAGGAATATAGTTTGTTTCTGCGCCGCTTTTGCGGCAAGAAATATCCATTATAATTTTAGGTTGACAATCGTTTAGTGGGATTCATCTCCATGGAATTTGAGATGCAGCGCATAAAAGGTTTATAAAAGAACGCGTGCCATTCAGAACAAAGGTATTTAGAAAGCACTCATTCAATCTTTGGAACTTTTCGCGCGCTCCTGTTCTTCCCCGCATACACGTATCCCCGAGCTGCCAGAAAGAAATGCTAAAGTGTTTCTATTTCGCCGCTGGGAATAATAATTAATTAATTCATTCATTCATTCATTCATTTTTTTTTTTCGCTATTCAGTGAAAAAAGGAGCCAAGGGAAAACACGTTTTGGCGGGCTAGTTGGTTAAGCATCTTGAATAAACAGCGCGGACGAAGACGAGCACAAAAGACAAGAAACAAGAAAACGGACGACACAGCGCTGACACCAGCGCTGTGTCGTCCGTTTTCTTGTTTCTTGTCTTTTGTGCTCGTCTTCGTCCGCGCTGTTTATTCAAGAAGCCAAGGGAAAAGCCGTTCAAGCACGACTTGAGTTGTCCTCGACCCCACTTATCAGGCACTGGCAGCAGCGACAACAGCACAGAAAACAATGTTCTAGGACGCAGCTAGCTCATTCAATATAAATAAAATATACAGCAATAAAAATGGAGCCCTAGCAAGTGGTACAAACATTCAACTTATCAAAATAAACTACATCACACTGCACCAATGAGCGCATATCACATGGTTCACAAAATAATACAGTAAGATTCAGCGGATGAACATGGCGATGAGATCAGAAAGTTGCAGTTTAGAAATGCCGATACCTTGATTTACATAGTCCTTTAACATACGTGGTAACAGATCGTGCAGCATTTGTCGACCGTAATTAGTCCGGCAGGTAGATATTTTCAGAATGGGGCACAAATATCTCCTTGAAATCAGGCTACATGGGATTCGTTTTCGCCAATGTTTTCTGCTTTCCTTAGGCGTACTTGCTGATTTGTGCAATTAACACCAGGCCACCAGAGAGACGTTGCGATGAGTTGCGAGCCATGGATTTCATTCAACCAGGCTGGGAACAATCCAGGCATTGACCGGGACGTACCGAGAAATTCTGGACAAGTGCATCTTTCAACAGGAAATAGTTTATAGTTTTTATGGCGGTTTAATGTCCCAAAGTGACTCAGGCTATGAAGGACGCCGTAGTGGAGGGCTCCAGAAAATTTCGACCACCTGGCGTTCTTTTGCGTGCACTGACATCGCAAAGTACACGGGCCTCTAGCATTCCGCCTTCGTCGAAATGCGACCGCAGCGGCCGGGATCGAACCCGCGTCTTTCAGGTTAGCAGCCCAGCAGCGTAACCACTAAGCCACTGCGGCGGCGGAAATAGTTTATGAACGCAATTTTTTCATATACCGTAAGATTTCACAATAACAATAAATATGCCCGCAGATCTCCGTTCAGCAGGCTTGCATTTTTTTTTTTTTTGCTATTAACCTTCTTGCTGTCGTCAAAATCGTTATCCATTGGTTTTCTATGGCAGTCTTGCTTACTCGATGAAAGCAATGGACAAATTTTAAAAGAAAGATATTGCTACGCATCGGAAGAATGGATATTTCCATTTCCAATATTTTTAATATTTCAATAACAGTGCCTTACAATATTCTACAGTTGTTTCAGAATGAAAATTGATGTCCAAAAATCCTGGACTTGTCGTGGGAACGGCCCGGACAGAAAGAGGACGGCGGGAGCAAGAGGCGTTCTTGACAGAAAACTTGGAAAACCTAGCCCGGTGAGCTGCAGACACCAGGATAGTTGTGAACAGGGATTGGTTAATTAAGAAAAATATGGAAACAAAACGTTACCCCATTCTGTGGAGCTGCCGCTGTAGCTCAGTAGTTATGGTTCTCGGCTACTGACTCGAAAGACGCGGGTTCGATCCCAGCCGTGGCGATCGAATTTTGATGGAGGTGAAATTCTAGAGGCCCGTCTACTGTGCGATGTCTGTGCACGTTAAAGAACCTCAGGTGGTCGAAGTTTTCCGGAGCCCTCCACTAGGGCGTCCGACACCAACGCGACCTAAGCGGGCCTATATTCCATATATACCGGGTATTTCATCGAAAGTGAACAAAAATTTATTATTTTTTTTGCATATGAACACAGATTTTGCGTCACAATAATACCTTCGTTGGAGGACATCAGAAAAGAGGTGAATAATGTTAACTACTTATTCACCTAATTTCTGATAATTAACTTTTTAACTACTACAGGTAGGCACCTGGTGACAATTAGAGATTTGAAGCCGGTCGTTATAAATACCCGTATAAGTTTTTTTTTATATCATTTAGAAGACACGACTATCCTCGGCGCTGTGGCCCAACAAATTTTGGCAGCATAGTGCCAAAATACACGTGCTTTCGAAAAGCATGCAGGCAAAGCAATTCCTCCAGTGCATGTATCTTGTCGAAATAGCCAGATTTGGTCGAGCCGCAGCGTTAAGGGCAATCGCGTTTTCGAAATTCTAAACAACTGACAACTGATATGGCTATTACTAATGACCGGATACACATATCTAAATTGCAACCAGGGGTCTAACTGCAACAGTAAAAGAAAAAAAAATTATCAGAAATTTGTTAAGTGCCTAACTAGTTGACATTATTCGTATGCTGTTTTTTGATGTCGGTCAAAGAACGTATTTTTGTGCCACAGAAGCCGCCTTTATACCTCACAAAGCCTATTTTTAAAAATGCTGGTTCATCTTCGCTGAAACACCTGGTATATGTATACGCGCCAAGCCGAACTGCTAGTGTGTTCAACAACTCAGCACCCGTGGCTGCACTCAGTCTGCTCTCTGCGGGTGTGCTCTGCCTTTGAATAATTTTAAGTGCCCTCGAAACTTGGGGACTGAGTCTAGAAAGCTTTCAAACCGCGGCTTGCTATCACTCCGGAAACAAATCCCCTGCGTGCAACCAAGCATCCTGCGCCTTTCCTTCTCAGCAGCCATCTTGGTCAGCCCTTTCATACAATGGCTGCGGTGCATCCGTTTGCACAAACTTGTGAGCTGTCACATCAGTCCTTCCACCGGAGGAGAAGGGGGGGCTGAGAACAACAAATAGGCAATCAGCCGGACTGGCATGGTCCTATTTTTTTTTGTCGTTGCTGAGGTGTATGTCCCTTTCTCCTTCTTTACAGTACCGCAACCTTTCATTTGATAGAGCTGATTCTTGCTCCTTAATTAGTTGACATTCACCGGACGCTGCCTTTCGAAGGCGTTCAATGCATTCGTTCGTTAAGTGCGAATTCGTTTCATTGCATTGCAAGCTGACTGTTTTGGATCCGATGGGCTCAGGCTGAAGGCATACGCCACGTTTCGTAGCGAGGCTGTCGGCTGGAACGTCTGAAAGCTGTAGCCGGTTGAACCCTGTTTTCCATCACCGCCGGAGACGCGTAATGTCGGGACACGAGACTGCTCTCCCCGAGGTTCAACCAGATTTGCATGGCGTGTCCGTCCGTAATGCGGACGCTAATGAACCTCGTTAGTGTCGTACGCACAGTGCCCTTTCACACTCGGGGGAGAACCCCATCGTGAGCTGGCTGTTTACTGCGAAAGCAGAGGGCGCAAAAAAAAAAGGAACTGAATGGAGTCATTTAGGGCATTGTCCGTATCCGCGCAGTTCGAGAATCTCGCAGAGAAATTTAGAGTAAAAGAACACAGTTCAACTATTTCCATGTGGTCCAATAAGGCGGCTGCAATAGTAAGCCTTGGCAGGCTGAAAGGCCAAAGTGTGTGCGTGCGTGTGTGTGTGTGTGTGCATGAGTGTGTGTGCATGCGTGTGTGTGCATGCGTGTGTGTGCATGCGTGTGTGTGCATGCGTGTGTGTGTGCGCTTGTGTTTGCGTGCGTGCGTGCGTGCGTGTGTGCGTGTGCGCGTGTGCGCGCGTGCGCTTGTGCGTGCGTGTGTGTGTGCGTGTGTGTGTGTGACAGCCGCTCATTAAACCGGAAGCCCATCGTGCCACGAAGGTGTGTGTGTGTGTGTGTGTGTGTGTGTGTGTGTGTGTGTGTGTGTGTGTGTGTGTGTGTGTGTGTGTGTGTGTGTGTGTGTGTGTGTGTGTGTGTGTGTGTGTGTGTGTGTGTGTGTGTGGGCGCGCGCGATAACACTCGATGGCACTCGAAAAGATGGCGTCCTCATGCAACCTGGCAGTTGGCGGTTAAATTAATGATTGGTTGCGCGAGGTTGCTCGGAACAACATGGATCGCACAAGCCCCACTGGTGGCAGAACCTGCCATCCCAGGGCAATAGGGCTCCGCTTGACCGCTGCACCACTGCGCCAGGAGTGGTATGAGTACACCCAGGGATCTATGCAGAGAAAGACCAATTCTACATGGGCATTAACCCGATAGCTATCGCGTCACACCCTTAAAGCGGAGCGCGGGCCGCGATACGCCGGCGACGGTCTTCACAAAGTTAGTACATAGATGAGAAGGGGTGCGGGGCCGTAGCGGCGGCAGCTACTCAGAGCCGTGCAGAGGTAGAATTGCCAGCTGCATGACATCGGGTTACATCACGCCGCAGCGCGCGGCAACTGTGTTCACAAAGTCAGCGGCTGAGCTTACGCCTTCTCACACGTAAGCAGTCTTAAGTGTTTCTCTTGACTTTTTAAGCATGAAATGCTTTTAGCCCCCGTTGTCGGCAGTGTGGTGACGTCACGCCGAGACCGAGAGCCATCATCCGGGCACTGAAATCCACTCATCCGGGCATTGAAATCCACTCATCCGGGCATTGAAATCTACTCATCCGGGCATTGAAATCTACTCATCCGGGCATTGAAATCTACTCATCCGGGCATTGAAATCTACTCATCCGGGCACTGAATTCCAGTCATCCGGGCACTGAATTCCAGTCATCCGGGCACTGAAATCCAGTCATCCGGGCTCTGAAACGAGAACATCCGGGCACCGTACGAGACTTAGCGAGATTTAACGAGACTCTGTAAGCCCTCCTACGCGACCGGCATGCAAGCGCCGGTTGGTCTCCAAATGAGACAAAAAATAACTGCTGCCAGTGCCTTCTCAATGTTTATCAAGATATCAGTGGAGCTGTGGGTTTGATAATGCACGGAATTATAATTTCCGATTTCTAATAACGCGTGCAAAAAGCACATAAATGCCACGTTACACTTCGTTGTCATACGTGATCCGGGGGAGAAGCGCTGCGTTCAAAGGGCAAGGCATCGCGCCGAACGGGTGGTGGCGTTCCTCCCTTCCTTTACGGTGCGGTTCGGGTGTCCACCGAGATGGCAGAGAATTACTGCGCCATTTCCTTTCCTCAAAAAACCTTGCGTTCAAATGGCAAGGCATTGCGCTGAACGGGTGGTGGCGTTCCTCCCTTCCTGTACGGTGCGGTTCGGGTGTCCACCGAGATGACATTAGGCCCGTAAACATTTCATGCTACTCTACTCTCGTTTACGGGAGAGGCAGAGATTTTTTTTGAAGCGAAAGCTTCACTACGGAACCTCGGACTTCAATCGCTGACAGTGCAAATTTGACCTTCAAATAACCTTGAGCTTGGAAAGCAAAAGAAAGGCGCATGACTGGACCGCTGGGGCAGTGGGCACCTGAGTCGCGCTTTGATACCAATGGAGCGGGAGCTTGGAAAGCAAAGGAAAGGTGCATAACTGCCTGCTTGGAACAGTGGACACCTCAGTCGTGCTTTAAGCTACGTGGCGGTAATGCCAGATGTGCGCTGCACGCGTTGGCATTGACAACGTTGAGGCAGAAACGCGGCACTGAAGCCACAGACCATCGGCGTTTATTGTGTTCATTGGCGTTGCCGTCGAAAACGTTTTACACTGCGATGATTTTACGGAAAGTAAGTGCGCATAACTGGCTCCCTGGGTCACTGGACGCCTGAATCGCGCTAATAGGTACGTGGGGTGATGAGAGACAGATGTGGGCTGCATGCGTTAGCGCTGACAACGTTGTGGCTGACGCAATAGGCCGCAGCGTTCACTGGATGAGCAAACTCTCGCGATCAACCATTAACTGTCACTAGCCAGGGTGGCAGGGTGGGTGCGCTTCCTATCCAGTGCCCGGTACGCACTCAACGCTACAGACGCCAAGCCGCTTATAGTTGCCCGATGCGCCATAGCTTTCGCTCTGTAACCAGGTTCAGCACTAGTTGAACCACACCATTTTTTTTTTCTCGACGCAGTTGTGCATACTACAGCACTTCACGAATAGTTCTATCTGGCGTAGCTTATTCGCTTCCTCTGTGTGATCTCGAATACTTCCTTTAGCAGGAAGGGTCAGTGGCGTCTCATGCAACGATTGTGCACATGTGAGACTATGCTATATACTGGCTTTCATACAACGACTCAATAATTGCAATAGTGTAGATGAATTCTGATGACGCGCACACATACATTGTTTGTTTGTTTCAACAGTCACAACTCGTTAACACATTTCCTAACCGCCGTCGCGATGACTCAGTTCTTATGGCGCTCGGCTCCTGATCCCAGCCGTGGCGGTCGAATTTCGATGGAGGCGAAATTCTAGAGGCCATGTTTCGCGATGTCCGTGCACATTAAAAAACCCCAGGTGGTCAAAATTTCCGGAGCCCTTCACTACGGCGTCCCTCATAGCCTCAGTCGCTTTGAGACATTAAACCCTCATAAACCAAACCATTTCCTAACCTACCGGTATCAATGGACGCGACGTAATCCACCTTCGCAACAAAGACGCTTCCATCTAAACCTTTGGCGACCGAGCGTATCTACGCGACATCTACCGTTAATTAATGGCCACCCTTTGTCAAAAGTACTGAGTTCTAGGGATCTGCTTCTGGACTATGTTATGTGACTCGTTATTCATCTCCAGAGTCCCATATCTCTCGAAGCTGAAAGGAAATCCCGTCCCCAGCCTTCCTAAAGTTCGAACTTTCACGCATGCTACAGACGAGTTCCGCTAGGCTGTTTAGAAGCAAATACCTTGTTCACTTGTTTGACAAAGCATTTTCACCCCTAGGAGCCAGGGCTCGTACCCTTCAAACCTCGGCTGCGTATAGATGACACCGCATAAGCGAAGTCAAATAAGGGACTTTACAGTCACTAGCTAAACATAATTACTGCTCACTAGAAAAGTTTACACACTTTGACAGCCCTAAAAAGGCCAAAACATATGGAGAAGAGGCAGAACGCGCTCTGTCCACAGGCTGAGATGTTTAACAAAAATCTTCCACCATACGTACCATCCTGCTTCATTTAAATTTAAATTACCACATCGCTAGGGCTCACGCTCAGTAAACAAAAAAAAATCAGGGGGGCACTTTGTTGACCTTCAGTGCGGTGAGGCGAAAGCCTTTAGCGTGGTGTTGCTGCTTGTGTCACTGATGTGTGGTTAAGATGCTAGGTACACAATTGTTTGTGAATATTAAATGCTGGAGACGCTGGAGGGCGTTTTGGAGGCATCCGTCTGATTCGACGCCTAGCTACAAACACTCTCCAGCGTCCTAGACAAGGAGAACTACATATGCGTTGGCAGGAAGTAGCGTAGCCATTAGCACTCTCGGCTGCGGAACGGAAGGATTCCAGAAGAGGGCAAATACGGGCTGGTTGGTACATGTTTTACGAATTGGAAAAACAGCGCAATCAAAGACGAGACACAAGAGAACGACAAAACACCAGCGCTGGTGTTTTGTCGTTCTCTTGTGTCTCGTCTTTGATTGAGCTGTTTTTCCAATTCGTAAAACGGAAGGATGGTGGTTCGAATCCCATCGTGCACAAAGATTTTTTTTTCTAGTCTGACTAGAAAAAGTGTGACACCACTGCTGACAACCTTCTGTCGACAACGATGTGGCATTAAAGGCTTTCGCCTTAAAACCACAGTGCGAAAAAAACGAACTAGTTCACAAAAAGCCTCCCGGTGAGACAGCGCGATAGGGACGCATAGCTGACACACGAGTTATCTTTCAGTCACAGGGCAGCAGTACGTCCACATTGCTGTCTAATCTAGAAAAGGGCTTTCCATGAAGGAAGATGTTTTGATGTTGCTCTTTCCTTTCCTGCGCACATGCCTTGCAAGCGCAGTGTTCGCTCAATGTAGTACCGTGGTGATGTGTGTGATAGGAGGGTTTCACTGAAAAGCTCCTGAACTTCTCGCACTCCTCCCCCAGAGCGAAGAAGCTTCAACAGAAGGCGCCCGCTCCCAGGCGAACATGGCTCACGTGACCCAAATTCCCAGGGGCAACATCCTTATTAGTTGCCGCAGGAGAACACGGGCGTTTTCGATTACACCATACAACGACACCAACAATGTTTTTTTTTTTTTTTACATGAAGGAGTCTTTCATACCGCAGTCACTTGCAAAGCTTGGTCGGTAGCCGGCACATGTCCTGTTTTACTTCACTTTTGCCCTGTTCTGTTCATGGCTGCTAAGTGAACTCGCTATCAAGTCGCCAAGTAGAGTAATTAGCTTATAACCTTATTCAAAGAGACTCACTCATTTGCTTCTTGTCTTGGCAGGCAGAGAATGCATGGAATCGTTGCCATGCGTCGTATTCCATAAGCTGTCCATATGCAGCCAATGGTGAGGTCTGGTCGCCTTCCACCGAATGGCCGGGTCGCTTCTTACAGACGCTTGAAAGCCGCGGGTATATCCGAGTGACCAATGACCTAGGACTAGACGGACGCGAAATGGGCATTTTAAAACGGACAGCTTATAGAATACGGCTCCATATATCTTCTCTTATTTTTAATACTCGCGTTCTGTTGTGGTTCAATGCCTCGAGCTAAATTCGTGGCTGTGACCACAGCGCGAACTTCGACCTAAAGCCTATGCCCTTAAAACTAAGTGTTGTCGCACAAATGTCCTGCGGGAGCTACCAGCTGCAGATGCCGCGCCTCCACGTTAACCAAACGACCACACGAAACGAACCGAACAAGTCTCCGTCTCTTTTGCCGAGATCCCAGCGCACCTCCCACAGAAGGAGCGCGTACCTCAGCCTCTGCCGACAACAGCGCGGGGATCTGAGCTCGGCGAAACTCGATCACAAACCACGTAGACGGAAGCTCGCCCGTCTCTTCGCGGCTCGCTCTGTCGCCGGGGTAGCTTTTTCAAAGAAGCGCGGTCGATGCGCCGAATTCAATTTCACAGCCACCCGCTCTTCTAAATGAATTCTGTTTCTGTCTGCTCCTTTTTTTCACTTCTCCCCGGCGAAAGCTTCGCATTCCTCGCTCGTGCGTGTAGCGCGATGCCCAAAAGCAGGCACGTGACTTAAGCGCAAGTCCCCGCGACTTGCGCGCTTTCACTTTCGCCCCTGTACTCGCTGGCGCATTTCAAAAGGAGTCATCCGGACGCTCTTATGCAGGTCGGTAACGAAGGGCTGTCTCTAATGAAGGACGGGCTGAGAGGGAGGTGGCAAATGACGTGATGTGAAAACTGCGAGCCCATCTCGTCGAACCGACACTGTTACTTTGCACGTGCGCTGCAGCGAAGCATGGTCGCTGCGTCGCTCTGCGCGTGCCCAGAAACGCATATATATGCACGTCTCGCAAGCGTCGTTGTGTAGGATGCGCTATGTCGTTAGACAACGTGAACGAAGTGCTGCAAAAACTAAAAAGAAACGACGGAACAAAAGAAGCCACCTTTATTGCCTTTCCATGTATTTCTTGCCTACGATAACCACTAATCAATAATTTAACCCATTTTACACTACAATGCGACACCAGTTAGCCCCACCGTAGCTGCTTCATCTTTTGTTGACAGGCCAGGGAAACATGGTTTACGCGAAACCTATACTTCTCTGCCTGCAAACCGAACATTGGCGCGAGTAAACTAAACTAAACTAATCGCAGATTCCAATCGGCGATTACGAGCAAGTGTTTCCCTGCTCCGCGAATCCAAATATCTAGTTTTAATAGGCGATTTAGATTTCGATTCTGAGTTTTGATTGGAACTGGATGGATATCCTGGTTCTTCGCAGATTCGGAGAGCTTCTGCGGATCACCGATTTAAATACGCTAAAGGATAAGATTTCTTCACAATTATAAAGAAGTTGATCCACCTTTTCCAATGGAATGACGAAGTCTACGCTAACCGCGTATATAATTTCAATTTTTCAGGGTGGCAGAACTCTATCGTTTAACTCTGCTGCGTAATCCCCTTCCTCAGGAGATAATCAAATGTAATAAAAATGCCGCAGCTGAGAGTAAAACAAAATTCAAGACTTTTGCGCCCGTAAAAATGCGGATGATCAAGGGTAGCTCGCCTACAATGTGCATTTGTAATTGTTGCATTTGCTTTGAATGTTGTGGCCGTCACGCATGAGTGTGCGACGGTTGTGTTTCCGTTTTGGAGCGCTTTGTGGTGAACGTGTCAGCACGAACTTGAGCATCTTGACGTGGAGCACGTTTGCGAGAAGCTTTCCGAGAACCCGCCGCACGCTCGTTGCTCTGGTCTCCCTCATACGTGCAGCGTTCAGAGCACGACGCTCTGCTTCAGCTGCATCATGACTGCAGCGGCTGCTACTGCGCAGGCGCGCTGGATGCCGCTCCATTTAGCCATTTCAGGATGATTTCTTCAGTGGCGTTTCAAGGCGCTTGACATCGTCTAGCGCTGTACAGTAGGGTGCATGTACTACTCTCGTAAGCGTATACCGAATAGAAACCGCGGCCGAAGCGAGAGTTGAACACTTCACCGTAAACTAAACCAAAGAAGCGGCTTAATGCGCTGCGGTCCTGGCTGTAGTTGCCAGCAGCGAAATGGGTATAGTATCTGGCCTACAAAGTATAGCTGAACTCCGTCATACCCACTGCGTTTATACTGACCGGAAATTCTGATGTGCTTTCAATTAGGGAGTAATTGCTCATTAGCGTCCACTTGAGCGCTGCCATGCGACTACAAAGGAAGCGAAGAAGCTGCGCATGCAGTGGAAGAAAAACTCGCCCTGGAAAGCTGTATAGCGTTCCTTAGTAGCCGTGTGGCGGCACTCACGTGGATGCTAATGAGTAATTACTCCCCATCTGAAAATCTGCTCCACCTTCACTAGTATGCCTTCTATGAGAAAAGACCCGACACTGGGAACAGTGAAACCCGAAGCACTAATTAC